>NC_034178.2:5262234-5562234 GCF_002021735.2 Oncorhynchus kisutch | reverse complement strand
GAGCAGAGGGTTCACGGAGAAATGCACTTTAATCCGGCACAAAATGGTCATGCCCAAAACACAGGGCGGAAAACACAGTCCAACCCAAAACACAGGGCGGAAAACACAGACCAACCCAAAACACAGGGCGGAAAACACAGACCAACCCAAAACACAGGGCGGAAAACACAGTCCAACCCAAAACACAGGGCGGAAAACACAGTCCAACCCAAAACACAGGGCGGAAAACACAGTCCAACCCAAAACACAGGGCGGAAAACACAGTCCAACCCAAAACACAGGGCGGAAAACACAGTCCAACCCAAAACACAGGGCGGAAAACACAGTCCAACCCAAAACACAGGGCGGAAAACACAGTCCAACCCAAAACACAGGGCGGAAAACACAGTCCAACCCAAAACACAGGGTAGCAACGGTCCGGAGCACAACAACGCCTCCGATACAAGACGTGAACTAAAATTAATCCCGCACAAACAAGGGCGGGCTACACAAGTTTAAATAGGAAAGCAAATCAAGACATCACAAACAGGAACAGGTGTAACTCATAAGACTAAACTAACAGAAAAGGGAAAAGGGGATCGGTGGCGGCTAGCAGGCTGGTGACGACGACCGCCGAGCACCGCCCCAACAGGCAGGGGAGCCAACTTCGGCGGGAGTCGTGACACAGGGGTGTAGTCTAGAATGCAATACAGTATATACATATGAAATGGGTGATGCAATATGTAGACACAATTTAAAAGTGACTAAGATACCGTAGAAGAGTGCGGTTTATACATATGAGATGAGTAATGCTAGATACGGAAAACATTATTCAAGTGGCTAGTGATCCATTTCTTAAAGTGGCCAGTGATTTCTAATCTATGTCTCCTGTGTTTGTGTCTTTGTCTGAATGTGTGTGTAGGCTTGCCTTGGAGAGGCCATCCAATCTTCCAACAAAGCAACATTAAAAATGGCATATGATCGGAGAGCACCTTCTACCAGATTTAAATGTACAATAGAGGCTTGATTTTGACCAGACAGTTGTAATTTATACCCTTGAGGTGCGTTCAAAAAGGCTGATGTTAGCAGTGAAATACGTCAGCTTTTAAACTGTTAGCTAACGTTAGTGAATGTTTTAATGGCCAAAAGCTAGCTGAAGAACTTCAGCATATGTGATAGCTTTTTTAGTTATCCCTAGCTACTGTTTAATTGTGTGAATCAGCATTTTAAAAGTTTTAGGACAGTCTTGCTGATCAGGCTGTGACGATAACAGTATGACAATATTTTTTTCAATTTTTCTTTGGTCCTATAAAAACTTGCTGTATGTAAAATATTCTGTGCTATATCTTAGAAATTAAATAAATGTGACAAGATAATGATATTTGTTTCTAACATTAGGGCTCTTTATCTAAAGATGTAAAATGAGCTTTTTGTTTCTTGCCATGTTATTAATGATACTGGTATCTTCCTGGCCCTACTTGTTGAACACACACCTGGTCTTGTTAGAAGTAGAGGAGACGAGGCATTTGTCAGACTAATAATTGCCATTTTTGATAATATATATTCATGTGATTACTTTACGTTAGGCTCAAGGTAGAAGTTGCCCCTAACCACATATCTAGGATCAGATTACCTTTCCCCAATCCTAACTTTACCTGTTACTGGGATGAAGAATACAGTTAGCTCCAAAAGTATTTCATTTTTTGTTGTTTTGGCTGTGTACTCTAGCATTTTGGGATTTGAAATGATACAATGACTATGAGGTTAAAGTGCAGACTGTCGGCTTTAATTTGAGGGTATTTTCATCCATATCGGGTGAATTGTTTAGAAATTACAGCATTTTCTATACGTAGTCCTCCCATTTTAGGGGACCAAAAGTATTTCATACAAATTAACTTGTGTATTAAAGTAGTAAAAAGTATTTGGTCCCATATTCATATCACACAATGACTACATCAAGCTTGTGACTACACAAATATCACCCCCCCCCCCCCTCCCTAAAATATGCTAACGTCCCCTGTTATTGTAATGGTGAGAGGTTAGCATGTTTTAGGGGTATGATATTTGTGCATCTGTAACTTTCTCACTCATCATTATTCACGATGCATTCAGAATGATCCATAATCATGGTAGTATCCACATCAATGTAGAAGTGTATTCTATGACAGTCTGCACTTTAATCTCATCATTTCAAATCCAAAGTGCTGCAGTACAGAGCCAAAATGACAACGGCAGCAAAAATTCACTGTTCCAATTCTTTTTGAGCTCACTGTATCTGACCCTGTGTCAGTGTTTAGGGGCAATTTAGCCTCTTAATCATGCTTTCAGAACGGAAACGGCTTTCACTACCTACTGTGCATCTCAAGTGTCTCCCTCTCTTAAGAGAAAGCAATATGATGTTCTAACCCTACTGGGTATGACCTTTCACCTGTCCAGTCTTTACAGAGTAGTGCAGAGGAAGGGAGCGGTGTGAGGAGAGGAAACCTTGTTTGATTATTGAGATGCACCCGTATTCTACTCTCTATTAGAAGACTGAAAACCAAAAGACTTCGGGGTAGGGGCGGACTAGGGAGGGATCGATTTGGGATTCAAAAAGTAACATTCCCACACTGTCTGTGTGTGTAGCTACAGAGAGCATGACTGAGGAGAGAGGAGGGTTTGTAAAAGGAGTCTGTCCCTGATGTTTAAAGATGAAGGGATAGAAATGGCTCCAGGTTGAAGCTGTCTATATTTAACTGATACTGTATGTCTGGTGGCAAATGTTCAATAAATCATTTCCTAATTATGCAGTTTGTGTTTAGGGGGAGACAAGAAGAGATTTTTCTTAAGACTACCCATTTACCCCATGGGATTTTCCATGAATGGAGTACATCAGATAGTGTTTTATTGTCTGTTTACACAGACAGTTGCCTCATCATAAAACCTAAACTTGTTCCATTTTCTGTTCCAGAGATCTAGTGCTTAGCCCCTAACCCCTCTCCTCTTGTGTATTTCTGAAAGGATTGTATTGGTGGAACCAGACCTGGGTTAAATTACTAATTAAATATCTCAATTACTTTCACATACATTTCAAAGTAAGTATTCAGATATACTTTTATTTGAAAAGACAAGTAGCTGAATATTGGAAAGTACCTCATTGAAGAGCTTTTTTGTTTACTGGCAGGCAGGTATAACTTTAAGGAAGTAGTTACCTTATATTTCCTGATTGAGAACAATAATAAGTATGTCAGATTTCTAGTGTGGTCTTGCTTTTTGCAAACACTCGCTACATGAAAATCTAGTACTTTGAAGTACATGATATTCTAGTTCATTTATTGTAAGTATACTAAAGACCTTTTTTGAAGACATGAAAAGTATACTTTTTGTAAGTATACTGAAGTACAGTACACTTATTGAGATATGAAAATCAAGTGTATGCTCATGAAGTATACTTTTCACCACATGAAAATAGAGTACACTTTGGATATACTGTATTTGAATGAAAATGAGGTTGAATATAAACTACATTCATCAATCTGACTTCATTATTATGCGAATAAATAAAACAGGCCCTGTACTTTTCTGGAGGATCTTAGTCAAGGCAGCGACCATGGCATCACAACTCATTATGACTATAATGAACATGTGTCTATCTCGCACCTTTATGCAAGTATGAAGAGGCTAGTTACAAATAGCTAATCCTGGCGACCAATGTTCTAGAATTTAATTTATTGAGGCAAGTAGATCAGGGATGTGTAAATGGGTATTTCTATGTACTAGGGTAGCAGGGAGGATTTCCTACACTGGACAACTTGTTACAGATGTTGATAAGTCATTGATCATTTTTAAAATGTCATTACATGAAGATAGAAGGGGGCATCATAGCTATATTCAGTCAAATTCATGAGTTGATTTAAAACCTGTTTCACACACTATCATGGTTGGTGTCTTGAAGGATTTGTCCAAAATCATGTGACAAAATATGACTTTCTGTCCTTGCATTTATGGTAGTGTAAGTTGTCATTATATAATATATTAGAAAATCTGTTAAATTATACATTGAACTTGAACCCTGTAAGAATCCTGGATCTAGCTGTTGGACAGTTTTTATATAGAGATATCAGAAATGCAGCGTAACTACATAACGTTTTGTGTCTCCTTATCTTATGGCGTGAAAACAGTTTTCATGGGCACACAAATCCAAAATGATGTATTTAATTGCAAGGTCGAATGCCTCTAACCTGAAAGAGTCACCTTACCTTGATACTTAAAACCTAAATCGATATTGTCAATAACGTGGTTCTTCAATGATTATGCATAATACTTGTTGGATGCACATTTGGTGTCCAGCTGATGAGTTACGCCATGATATATTCACACTTCATCATCTGATCCAGAAGGCAATTTTCTGAATGACAGTCAAGTGACGAACAGCTGTTGTGAAAGCGCATTTAAAGGTGTTGTCGAGGAATGTCCAGGATATTTTGGTGTCTCATTCCTTAAACTGGTGAAGACAGTGGTGCCTGGATCCACATTGGATCTAATATCTACATAGCCACGGGAAGTAGGGGTGCTGAATCCCACATAGACTCTTGGATGAGGGACTAGGGAAATATAAAACATTTTCTTCCCAAAGTAGTGCACTGGTCCTTTCCAAGTCCTGTATTAGCAGACCAAATATCTGTCTGCAGCGCTGGCAATGTTCTTTTTTCTCCAGAAAAGTCGTGCGCTGGTGTGTTACTGCTCTATTAGCAGATCAATTATACAATTGCATAACATTGAGGTCCTCTAAAATTAAAATGAAGTGCTTGAAAGCGTCCCTGAACGTCCTTGAATTAGACTTGCCAGTGTCTGAATGAACCCTACTTACAGGATGTATAGTCCTAGTCCTGTGTTGTTGTATAGGTGGAGTAATGGGCTACTTACAGGATGTATAGTCCTAGTCCTGCGTTGTTGTATAGGTGGAGTAATGGGCTACTTACAGGATGTATAGTCCTAGTCCTGCGTTGTTGTATAGGTGGAGTAATGGGCTACTTACAGGATGTATAGTCCTAGTCCTGCGTTGTTGTATAGGTGGAGTAATGGGCTACTTACAGGATGTATAGTCCTAGTCCTGCGTTGTTGTATAGGTGGAGTAATGGGCTACTTACAGGATGTATAGTCCTAGTCCTGCGTTGTTGTATAGGTGGAGTAATGGGCTACTTACAGGATGTATAGTCCTAGTCCTGCGTTGTTGTATAGGTGGAGTAATGGGCTACTTACAGGATGTATAGTCCTAGTCCTGTGTTGTTGTATAGGTGGAGTAATGGGCTACTTACAGGATGTATAGTCCTAGTCCTGCGTTGTTGTATAGGTGGAGTAATGGGCTACTTACAGGATGTATAGTCCTAGTCCTGCGTTGTTGTATAGGTGGAGTAATGGGCTACTTACAGGATGTATAGTCCTAGTCCTGCGTTGTTGTATAGGTGGAGTAATGGGCTACTTACAGGATGTATAGTCCTAGTCCTGCGTTGTTGTATAGGTGGAGTAATGGGCTACTTACAGGATGTATAGTCCTAGTCCTGCGTTGTTGTATAGGTGGAGTAATGGGCTACTTACAGGATGTATAGTCCTAGTCCTGCGTTGTTGTATAGGTGGAGTAATGGGCTACTTACAGGATGTATAGTCCTAGTCCTGTGTTGTTGTATAGGTGGAGTAATGGGCTACTTACAGGATGTATAGTCCTAGTCCTGCGTTGTTGTATAGGTGGAGTAATGGGCTACTTACAGGATGTATATTCCTAGTCCTGTGTTGTTGTATAGGTGGAGTAATTGGCTACTTACAGGATGTATAGTCCTAGTCCTGTGTTGTTGTATAGGTGGAGTAATGGGCTACTTACAGGATGTATAGTCCTAGTCCTGTGTTGTTGTATAGGTGGAGTAATGGGCTACTTACAGGATGTATAGTCCTAGTCCTGTGTTGTTGTATAGGTGGAGTAATGGGCTACTTACAGGATGTATAGTCCTAGTCCTGTGTTGTTGTATAGGTGGAGTAATGGGCTACTTACAGGATGTATAGTCCTAGTCCTGTGTTGTTGTATAGGTGGAGTAATGGGCTACTTAAAGGATGTATAGTCCTAGTCCTGTGTTGTTGTATAGGTGGAGTAATGGGCTACTTACAGGATGTATAGTCCTAGTCCTGTGTTGTTGTATAGGTGGAGTAATGGGCTACTTACAGGATGTATAGTCCTAGTCCTGTGTTGTTGTATAGGTGGAGTAATGGGCTACTTACAGGATGTATAGTCCTAGTCCTGTGTTGTTGTATAGGTGGAGTAATGGGCTACTTAAAGGATGTATAGTCCTAGTCCTGTGTTGTTGTATAGGTGGAGTAATGGGCTACTTACAGGATGTATAGTCCTAGTCCTGTGTTGTTGTATAGGTGGAGTAATGGGCTACTTACAGGATGTATAGTCCTAGTCCAGTGTTGTTGTATAGGTGGAGTAATGGGATAATTTGCATGTATTCCCTTTTATTCCTCTAAGTATAGATGTGGAACTGCATGAAAATCCTTTTGATCTTGTTTCAAACCATTTAGAAATGTTAATCCCAATGTCACACATTGGCCCTATTATTTAAAGAGAGACCCTAATAACAACTACCGATAGACCTACTAAATAGTCAATCAAATAATTCCTCTAAAATGTGGAATGCATTTACTCAATTCAACTAATAGGATGTATTAGTCACTAAAGAATTAACACTCAATTACAGTGTACATGAAATACATGTGACATTACAGAATAACACAGTAACACCCCTTCAAATTTGTGGATTCGGCTATTTCAGCCACACCTGTTGCTTTCAGGTGTATAAAATCAAGCACACAGCCATACGATCACCACAGCCGATATTGGCAGTAGAATGGCCTTACTGAAGAGCTCAGTGACTTTCAATGTGGCACTGTCATAGGATGCCACCTTTCCAACAAGTTGGTACGTCAAAGATCTACCCTGCTAGAGCTGCGCCAGTCAACTGTAAGTGCTGTTATTGTGAAGTGGAAACGTCTAGGAGCAACAACGGCTCAGCCGAGAAGTGGTAGGCCACACAAGCTCACAGAACAAGACCGCCAAGTGCTGAAGTGCGTAGTGTGTAACAATTGTCTGTCCTTGGTTGCAGCACTCACTACCGAGTTCCAAACTGCCTCTGGAAGCAATGTCAGCACAATAACTGTTAGTCGGGAGGTTCATGAAATGGGTTTCCATGGCCGAGCAGCCGCACACAAGCCTAAGATCACCATGCGTAATGCCAAGCGTTGGCTAGAGCGGTGTAAAGCTCACGGCCATTGGACTCTGGAACAGTGGAAATGTGTTCTCTGGAGTGATAAATCATGCTTCAATACACATTAATTTTGAATGAGATGTTTGAGGAACAGGTGTCCAGATACTTTTACGCATGTAGTGTAAGACTCAACATGGTTACACGTGTCTTCTGATCAAAATGATCTAAGAGAAAAAACTGTGTGTGACAGGAGTTTGCAAACAAAGTATGAACAAATTCACTGTCCTTAACCAAAGTCAAGCAGAAACTCACGCCCAACCTGAATGAACATTTCTTTGCCGTTTGGTAGTTTAAAGAAGATAGGAAAACACACCAAGAGTCTAAACTAATCAACTTAATTTAAATGATAGGCGCACACCCCTGTTGCTCAGGCTTTGAACTCTCTGCTGTCCAATGAACAGAATAACACAGTTTCCCTGTAACACAACCTGGTCTCAGAACATTTAGTATTTTTCTGTAAGTAAGTCTAAGACACATTTAGAATGATATGTTACGTTTCATATGGTATGTATTAATTTGTGGATGTCCATCATCCATTTTGTATGATATGTTACGCATTACAATTTGTAGATGTTATGAAATGCAATTAATACAGTACATAAGAAATTGCAATTCATACAATACATTACAATATGTTAGGAATTCGTAAAATGAACAATATGTTATGAATGTGCAAAAACATATCATAGGTTACGGTTTCCAATTTGTTGTGGCCAACGTTAGCTAAGTGGCTAACACTAATGTTAGCTAGCTGGCTAAAGTTAGCTAAGTTAGGGATTAAGGTTAGGAGTTAGGTTAAAGAGTTAAGGTTAGGGTTATGGGAAGGTTTAGCTTAAAGGGTTACGGTTAAGGGAAGGGTTCGCTAGCATGCCAAGTAGTTACAAAGTTGCTAAAAAGTAGTAAGTAGTTGAAAATGGTTGATTAGCTAGAATGCTAAAGTTGTCCATGATGAGATTCACACACAAAACCTTTGGGTTGCTAGACTTTTGCGTAATATGCCTACTTATCCACCCCAAATAAACGGCAAAGTGGGTCAATTTCCGCAACAACTACGAGCGTTGAAGCATGGGGCAACATTTCTCTGCTAGTTTGGTTCCATTGCTACCACACTGTAACAGCATGAAGCAAACCCATTCACATGCGCAGATACTGTATGTGAATGTGTGAGAGCGAAGTCTTGCATTTCAATATTTGTGGTGCTGCTCGAGGAAATGCCATTTAGCTGAGTCTACCTTTAAGTATACTTTTTCCACCTGCAGGCACACTAATGATATGCTCCTTTTGAAATACTTGAAACACTGAAATAGATTACCCCTCAGTTTTTAAAAATCCTTTTAGGTAGATCAGCTTTAATGTTGCAGATAGATTGTAGCTTCCATCAACGTAATTGCCTGCATCATTTCCAATCCCCCATATATATTTTTTGTAAATATATAGTGTTCGGAAAGTATGCAGACACACAATACCCCATAATGACAAAACAAAAACAGGTTGAGAAATGTTTGCTGATTTATTAAAAATTAAAAAATATAATATCACATTTACATAAGTATCCAGACCTTTTACTCAGTACTTTATTGAAGCACCTTTGGCAGCGATTACAGCATCAAGTCTTCTTGGGTATGACGCTACAATCTTGGCATAGCTGTATTTGGGGAGTTTCTCCCATTCTTCTCTGCAAATCCTCTCAAGCTCTGTCAGGTTGGATAGGGAGCGTTGCTGCACAGCTATTTTCAGGTCTCTCCAGAGATGTTTGATCGGGTTCAAGTCCGGGCTCTGGCTGGGCCACTCAAGGACATTCAAAGACTTGTCCCGAAGCCACTCCTGCGATGTCTTGGCTGTGTGCTTAGGGTCGTTGTCCTGTTGGACGGTGAACCTTGCCCCAGTCTGAGGTCCTGAGTGCTCTGGAGCAGGTTTTCATCAAGGATCTCTTTGTACTTTGCTCTGTTCATCTTTGCCTCGATCCCGACTAGTCTCCCAGTCCCTGCTGCTGAAAAACATCCCCCACAGCATGATGCTGCCACCACCATGCTTCACCTTAGGGACAGTGCCAGGTTTCCTCCAGATGTGACGCTTGGCATTCAGGCCAAAGAGTTCAATCTTGGTTTCAGACCAGAAAATCTTGTGTATATACAGTACCAGTCAAAAGCTTGGACCCCTACTCATTCGAGTTTTTCTTGAATTTTTTAAATAGTGAAGACATCAAAACTATGAAATAACACATGTAATCATGTAGTAACCAAAAAAAAGTGTTAAACAAACTATTAATATTTTTTATAAATGAAGAATAATCATGGATTAAGGTTCCACAATATGTCTCATATTTCTAATGTCAGCCTACCACTGACTCAGTGTTTACAATTATAAAGCGTTTAATATAGATTTCATAAGTGGCAGATATATATATATATATATATATATATATAAAAAAAAAGTGGCTGGTAGAAATTAAAGAGATTAATTATCCTGCATTGGTGTCTTATCAACAAAGTGAAACGAACAAACACATTTAAAAAAGCCCCCCCAAAATGTCCTATGTTTTTGAGACAATTTATTTTTGCTTCATCGTCATTTGGTGATGGAAACTGTACTATCTCTGACAGGAACATTCTGATTTAGTTTTTGGTTTATGGTCGAAGCACTCCAATTTAAGCCAATCATTAAGTTGTGTCTGTGTCAACCACGAACAGCACATGTTGTCCCTGAGCTCCATAACATTTCATGATCTAGCGAGTGAATATCTTATTGCTTATCCCAGTTGGCATCTAAAATCTACTCAGTACTTCGCTACTTCTGCCGGAAGTGCCACCCATAATCGTTTCCCCAGGAAACCTGTGGATACATTTTACAAACACAATCTTTGTTTCTTTTTACTTCTATCCTTCTGCTACACTCCACCCCTCCCATCTACAGTTGAAGTCGGAAGTTTACATACACTTATGGAGTCATTCAAACTTGTTTTTCATCCACTCCACAAATGTCTTATTATCAAACTATAGTTTTGGCAAGTCGGTTAGGACATCTACTTTGGCATGACACAAGTAATTTGACCAACAATTGTTTACAGACAGATTATTTCACTTATAACAGTGGGTTAGAAGTTTACATACACTAAGTTGACAGCCAGCCAAGCCATGCCTTTAAACAGCTTGGAAAATTACAGAAAATGATGTCATGGCTTAGGAAGCTTCTGATAGGCTAATTGACCAAATTTGAGTCAATTGGAGGTATACCCGTGGATGTATTTCAAGGCCAACCTTCAAACTCAGTGCCTCTTTGCTTGTCATCATGGGAAAATCAATTGAAATCAGCCAAGACCTCAGAAAAAAATTGTAGACCTCCACAAGTCTGGTTCATCCTTGGGAGCAATTTCCAAATGCCTGAAGGTACCACGTTCATCTGTACAAACAATAATACGCAAGTATAAACACCATGGGACCACACAGCCATCATACCGCTCAGGTAGGAGACGCGTTCTGTCTCCTAGAGATGAACGTACTTTGGTGCGAAAAGTGCAAATCAATCCCAGAACAACAGCAAAGGACCTGGAGGAAACAGGTACAAAACTATCTATATCCACAGTAAACGAGTCCTATATCGACATAACCTGAAAGGCCGCTCAGCAAGGAAGAAGACACTGCTCCAAAACCGCCATAGAAAAGCCAGACTACGTTTTGCAACTGCACATGGGGACAAAGATCGTACTTTTTGGAAAAATGTCCTCTGGTCTGATGAAACAAAAATAGAACTGTTTGGCCATAATAACCATCGTTATGTTTGGAGGAAACAGGGGGAAGCTTGCAAGCCGAAAAACACCATCCCAACCGTGAAGCACGGGGGTGGCAGCATCATGTTGTGGGGGTGCTTTGTTGCAGGAGGGACTGGTGCACTTCATAAAATAAATGGCATCATGAGGATGGAAAATTATGTGGATATATTGAAGCAACAAATTAAGACATCAGTCAGGAAGTTAAAACTTGGTCGCAAATGGGTCTTCCAAATGGACAATGACCCCAAGCATACTTCCAAAGTTGTGGCAAAATCGCTTAAGTACAACAAAGTCAAGGTATTGGAGTGGCCATCACAAAGCCCTGACCTCAATCATATAGAAAATGTGTGTGCAGAACTGAAAAAGTGTTTGCGAGCAAGGAGGCATACAAACCTGACTCAGTTACACCAGCACTGTCAGGAGGAAGGGGCCACAATTCACCCAACTTATTGTGGGAAGCTTGTGGGAGGCTACCTGAAACCTTTGACCCAAGTTAAACAATTTAAAGGCAATGCAACCAAATACTAATTGAGTCTATGTAGACTTCTGACCCACTGGGAGTATGATGAAAGAAATAAAAGTTTAAATAAATCACTACTCGTATTCTGACATTTCATTCTTAAAATAAAGTGGTGATCCTAACTGACCTAAAACTATAAATTTTACTAGGATTAAATGTCAGGAATTGTGAAAAACAGATTTTAAATGTATTTGGCTAAGGTGTATGGAAACTTCCGACTTCAACTGAAGACCATCCTGTTGGATTTTTATTTGCCATATTTTTTTTGAACTCTGTTCCAAAGTTCTTAACCTATGTACATTTTACAGACACAGTATATTTGACATCAGTTATCTTGTTGTTGTTATTAGTCCCACCCTTCAGCTCCACTCAACCCCTCCCATCTATCTCTTAACACCATCCATATTGGATTTCTACTTGCAATATATTTTTCAACTGTGCTGTGATATTTTACAAAAGTTCTGAACCGTTCTATTCTCATCGTTTCTACAGATTGTAAATGAAAGATAAACATTGTGCTAGAAGTTTTATTATATTATTCATTGATTGACTAGGACTTTTTAAATCACCGAACAGTGCTATCTGCAGAGTTATCTCCAGGTAAATATTCCAATTCATCAGCCATTGCTGGATTTTGGTAGTCTAAACTGCAATCGGGGACATTGGTCCCGTAGGCATCAATGCGATAGCAGCTAGTTCTTGTCTGCTGAGTTCATTGATTGTATATAAACCAGAAGAAAAAAAATCTCGCTTCCTCTTCCATCTCTACTCCTTCCTTCCTTCGATTAGTAGTCCTGCCTTCTCCAGTGCTTTATCTACATTAGGCACCAGTTGTCTCTCGTAGTCCCAAACCCTCTTGTCTTCATGCAGCTCCTTCTTGGTCAGTCCTCCTCGTAGGGGAACTCTGACATGGATGATATGACACACGTTAGGAGGAACCTTCACTGTCTGCCCGAAGTTACGCAGCACAGAGTGGACCGACGTCTGCTCCACTGCCCTGGGGTCAGAGACACAGAAGGGTTGTTAGACAGAGTGGACCGACGTCTGCTCCACTGTCCTGGGGTTAGAGACACAGAAGGGTTGTTAGACAGAGTGGACCGACGTCTGCTCCACTGTCCTGGGGTCAGAGACACAGAATGATTGTTAGACAGAGTGGACCGACGTCTGCTCCACTGCCCTGGGGTCAGAGACACAGAAGGGTTGTTAGACAGAGTGGACTGACGTCTGCTCCACTGTCCTGGGGTCAGAGACACAGAAGGGTTGTTAGACAGAGTGGACTGACGTCTGCTCCACTGTCCTGGGGTCAGAGACACAGAAGGGTTGTTAGACAGAGTGGACCGACGTCTGCTCCACTGTCCTGGGGTCAGAGACACAGAGGGGTTGTTAGACAGAGTGGACCGACGTCTGCTCCACTGCCCTGGGGTCAGAGACACAGAAGGGTTGTTAGACAGAGTGGACTGACGTCTGCTCCACTGTCCTGGGGTCAGAGACACAGAAGGGTTGTTAGACAGAGTGGACTGACGTCTGCTCCACTGTCCTGGGGTCAGAGACACAGAAGGGTTGTTAGACAGAGTGGACCGACGTCTGCTCCACTGTCCTGGGGTCAGAGACACAGAAGGGTTGTTAGACAGAGTGGACTGACGTCTGCTCCACTGCCCTGGGGTCAGAGACACAGAAGGGTTGTTAGACAGAGTGGACCGACGTCTGCTCCACTGTCCTGGGGTCAGAGACACAGAAGGGTTGTTAGACAGAGTGGACCGACGTCTGCTCCACTGTCCTGGGGTCAGAGACACAGAAGGGTTGTTAGACAGAGTGGACCGACGTCTGCTCCACTGTCCTGGGGTCAGAGACACAGAAGGGTTGTTAGACAGAGTGGACCGACGTCTGCTCCACTGTCCTGGGGTCAGAGACACAGAAGGGTTGTTAGACAGAGTGGACCGACGTCTGCTCCACTGCCCTGGGGTCAGAGACACAGAAGGGTTGTTAGACAGAGTGGACTGACGTCTGCTCTATTCTATCCTTTCCTGGGTCTTACTTTCATCTTGTAGGGGTGCTAACCAGAGCCCTATACTACGAACTCTGAGTTCAACATGCGATAACCACTTACTCAAATGTGGCTCACTTTTAGCCAGGTACATTTCTGGGCAGGCTAAATCAGGGCTAACTCTACTCATCCTGAATGAAATATCTGAGCCGTGAGTTGAGGCCCAATGAGATCAGGTTCCTATCATCCCTTTCATATGAGGAGGACCACTGATTAAATATTAATCAAGTGTTTTTTCGGTGTAATTCTTTGTTGTTGTAATATTAAATACACATTTAGTAATGACAGGATGCATTTGAAACTTCATGCAGAGTTTAACTTTTGTATGACTTAATATAATTATTTTATCTATAGAATGGGGAGAAAAGGTGCTTGTGCATTAATAAGCACACCTAAGATGGCATGAACGATACATAATAAAAGACGGCACTTCTTATGACCCTTTTCACACCATAACCTGCAGAATTTGCAAGATAGCTTTTATTTCATGTTGATCGGGTTAAAAATGTCATGTAGCGCTGACTCGCCCAATGGATTTATGTTTCAGCATTGTCTCAATGAAGAGTCCGGAGTTTGACTAGCCACGTGCGACATGCATGCGCAGTTATAAGTCTGCTAGAGTGAGCAGCAGGAGGACAAGCCATATCCAATGTCGTAATAGGGATGAAGCCTGAGCTGGAATGTGAACCTAACTGAAGCTGACTAGCTTTAGAAAACCCTGAGTATATCTAGCTTCTTAGTATACTACTCTGGGCCATACTATCATCTTGGAGAGGTAGGAGATTCTAACCTGGGCCGTACTATCTTCTTGGAGAGGTAGGAGATTCTAACCTGGGCCGTACTATCTTCTTGGAGAGGTAGGAGATTCTAACCTGGGCCGTACTATCTTCTTGGAGAGGTAGGAGATTCTAACCTGGGCCGTACTATCTTCTTGGAGAGGTAGGAGATTCTAACCTGGGCCGTACTATCATCTTGAAGGGGTGGGAGATGCGATAGTCTGGCTCCTCTCTGTAGATGTGCGCCATGATGTTGATCCCTGGAACATTTCTCCAGCGGGGCAGTTCAAACCTTCCACTGGGCTCAAACTGGGACTTAGGAAAGATGTGGTTCTCTATGAGGAACACTTCGGCCTGGGGAGAAGGAGGGTTGAGTGAGAGAAGGCGAAAGAGAGAGAAGGAATTCTGATTTTTTTCCCTTCATATCTGATACATCTTTCTCACTGTCCACACCTTTATTGTATTTTGACCCATATCAGATTCGCACATTCACACACAAACTCAATGCTCATTCATGTCCTGTCAATGTTGGGGTGGTTATCTTGGTAACGGCAGGTCATGTGCAAGAACAACAATTCTGATCTGAGCATCCAGACTGAGGATGAGAATCACATACGAATGTGGAATCAGAAGTCAAAAGACAAGAGTCCATTGCTGCGTTTACACGAGCAGCCCAATTCTGATCTTTTTTCAATAATTGGTATTTTCAGTTCTAAAAACTGTCAGAAGATCAGATATGATTGGTCAAAAAACAAACAAACACCAAAGATCAGTAATTGCTGTTTACACATTGGGGAAAATATCAGGTGTCAGATATGCCAAATAATTGTCAAGAAAATCTGAATTGGGATGCCTGTGTAAACAGCCTAACATATGCATACTACACACGTAATGATCATAATTAACACACATACACAGTACTTCCCTGAGTCCTCCCCCTACCTTTGGGTTTTGCCTCTGAAGTACATCCATCATCTGGGGCAGGGTTTGATGCTGGTATGGAGCTATAATCTCATCGATGTCGTTCAGCAGTACATAGCGTGACTGATACATGTGTCTGTAGACACAGTCATTTAGAGTGGTCAACTGGCCATAGTAGTGGATGTCCCCTCCATGTTCACTGGGCTGCCACCCACGGGACGGGTTCATGTATTTGCCGATAGGCCAGGGCACCACCTGCAGTCAAACAATCCGCCAGGTAATTGGGGAGGACGGGCTCGTGGTAATGACTGGAGTGGAATAGGTGGAGTTGTATCAAATACATCAAACACATGGTTTCCATGGTTTCCAGGTGTTTGATGCCATTCCATTTGCTCCGTTCCGGCCATTATTATGAGCCGTCCTCCCCTCAGCAGCCTTCACTGCCCTTCACTATCTATCTATGTATCTATCCATGTATCCATCCATCCAATCAGTTCATTCTTACCTCCACAAAGCCCTCCTGTGTGTAACTCTGTAGCAGTCTATCCAGGTCTGATCCACAGCTGGTGTTATACACCACAACATGCTGCACTCCCAACAGCCTGCAACATAGCAATCAATCAATCAACCATTTAATCAAACAACCAACCATTTAATCAATCAATCAACCATTTAATCAATCAACCAACCATTGAATCAATCAATCAACCATTTAATCAATCAATCAACCATTTAATCAATCAACCAACCATTTAATCAATCAACCAACCATTTAATCAATCAATCAACCATTTAATCAATCAATCAACCATTTAATCAATCAATCAACCATTTAATCAATCAATCCACCATTTAATACCCACTTGTACATCTCCAGAGTCTGGGTGACCTGAAGCACGTTGTTATAATCGGCAAATAAATTGGACCAACAGACAGTGAAGTTGAACTGAAACTTCTCTTCCTCCCTTTTCACAAGGTTCTGGATGCGGAGGAAGGTTTGGTTCTGAGCGAGCCCGGTGTCAGCTTGTGTGGCGAGGGTCACGTGCGACGGGTTACAGCCGGGAACATTCGGACAAAGGACGTCGGTCGTCACGAAGCGGAAACCTTCATCCCAATACAGAACAGAGTCACATAAATGTAAATCCACAAACTAATCAGAGGATCACCAAGCCCCTTATTTCTTTGATTCGGGTGTGTCAGTGCAGGGCTAAAACCAAATAGCAGGTACCAAAGTGATCAGAGTGCATCTGGACTTCAGCCTTCATTCCATTAGCCCAGTGAGTCCCACAGTAGAACACACAGTACAGAGGCTGGACAGAGTCTCGTCTGAAGATACTGATGATGCGTATGGAGCTTCCCTCCAAACGATGTTCCTTGTAGGCCCCCACCATGAAGTGTTTGGTGTCGTTGATAGGCGTGATGGACTGGTCAGAGATGTGGTGTGGATAGAGGTGCAGGTGGTCCTGGTGGTCCTGGTGGTTGCCTGGCTGTGACCTGCAGAATCATGAACAGATTTTTTCCTTTTGGCACTTTTATTACGTTTCTTAATTGTACGGCAGAGGCTACACGGTACCTGGGTAATGTGAAGATGGCGTAGACCATGAATGCCAGAGCAGAAGCTATCAGTAGAGGGAACGCAAGCCTCTTCACCATCATGAACCAGATCTAGGAAGGTAGTTTATAGAAGGTGAAGAATGAGGTGACCTTTGAAGAGAAGGGAAAGTTAATCATGTAGTCGCACTTGCTCCCTGGCTACGTTTACACATGCAGTTTTAACTGGGCAAAAGATCAGAATTGGGCTGCCTGTTTAAACGCAGCCTCTGATCCTTAGAGTGAGATGAAGACATGCATGACATGCAAAATACTGTATCTAATGACAGTCAATAGGCCTCAAGTTCAACTTTCAACTTTCAGCATTATTTGTCCCAGAGAGGGCAATAGTGGCTTTGCAGCAGGGGAGCACGTATGACATGAAAAACATATCAAATCCACATGGACCAGAATGGAAACGACAGTAAGGGACACAATGGAAATAAATCAAATCAAATCACATTTTATTTGTCACATACACATGGTTAGCAGATGTTAATGCGAGCGTAGCGAAATGCTTGTGCTTCTAGTTCCGACCATTCAGTAATATCTAACAAGTAATCTAACCTAACAATTTCACAACAACTACCTTATACACACAAGTGTAAAGGAATGAATAAGAATATATAAGTGGTTGCCGAACGGCATAGGAAAGATGCAGTAGATAGTATAGAGTACAGTATATACATATGAGATGAGTAATGTAGGGTATGTAAACATTATATTATGTGGCATTGTTTAAAGTGGCTAGTGATACATTTATTACATCCATTTTTCCATTATTTAAGTGGCTAGAGTTGAGTCAGTATGTTGGCAGCAGCCACTCAATGTTAGTGATGGCTGTTTAACAGTCTGATGGCCTTGAGTTTTTCAGTCTCTCGGTCCCCGCTTTGATGCACCTGTACTGACCTCGCCTTCTGGATGATAGCGCGGTGAACAGGCAGTGGCTCGGGTGGTTGTTGTCCTTGATGATCTTTTTGGCCTTCCTGTGACATCGGGTGGTGTAGGTGTCCTGGAGGGCAGCTAGTTTGCCTCCGGTGATGCGTTGTGCAGACCTCACTACCCTCTGGAGAGCCTTACGGTTGTGGGCGGAGCAGTTGCCGTACCAGGAGATGATACAGCACAACAAGATGCTCTCGATTGTGCAACTGTAAAAGCTTGCGAGTGTTTTTGGTGACGAGCCAAATTTCTTCAGCCTCCTGAGGTTGAAGAGGCGCTGCTGCTCCTTCTTCGCCACGCTGTCTGTGTGGGTGGACCATTTCAGTTTGTCTGTGATGTGTACGCCAAGGAACTTAAAACTTTCCACCCTCTCCACTACTGTCCTGTCAATGTGGATAGGGGGCTGTTCCCTCTGCTGTTTCCCGAAGTCCACGATCATCTCCTTTGTTTTGTTGACATTGAGTGTGAGGTTATTTTCCTGACACCACACTCCGAGGGCCATCACCTCCTCCCTGTAGGCCGTCTTGTCATAGTTGGTAATCAAGCCTACCACTGTAGTGTCGTCTGCAAACTTGATGATTGAGTTGGAGGCGTGCATGGCCACGCAGTCATGGGTGAACAGGGAGTACAGGAGAGGGCTGAGAACGCACCCTTGTGGGGCCCCAGTGTTGAGGATCAGCAGGGTGGAGATGTTGTTACCTACCCTCACCACCTGGGGGCGGCCCGTCAGAAAGTCCAGGACCCAGTTGCACAGGGCGGGGTCGAGACCCAGGGTCTCGAGCTTAATGACGAGTTTGGAGGGTACTATAGTGTTAAATGCTGAGCTGTAATCGATGAACAGCATACTTAACAGCATACTCCTCTTGTCCAGATGGGTTAGGGCAGTGTGCAGTGTGATTGCGATTGCGTCGTCTGTGGACCTATTGGGGCGGTAAGCAAATTGGAGTGGGTCTAGGGTGTCAGGTAGGGTGGAGGTGATATGGTCCTTGACTAGTCTCTCAAAGCTCTTCATGATGACGGAAGTGAGTGCTACAGGGCAGTAGTCATTTAGCTCAGTTACCTTAGCTTTCTTGGGAACAGGAACAATGGTGGCCCTCTTGAAGCATGTGGGAACAGCAGACTGGGATAAGGATTGATTGAATATGTCCGTAAACACCCCAGCCAGCTGGTCTGCGCATGCTCTCAGGACGTGGCCGGGGATGCCGTCTGGGCCTGCAGCCTTGCGAGGGTTAACACGTTTAAATGTTTTACTCACATTGGCTGCAGTGAAGGAGAGCCCGCAGGTTTTGGTAGCGGGCCGTGTCAGTGGCACTGTATTGTCCTCAAAGCGAGCAAAGAAGTTGTTTAGTCTGTCTGGGAGCAAGACATCATGCTCCGTGACGGGGCTGGTTTTTCTTTTGTATTCCGTGATTGACTATAGACCCTACCACATACCTCTCATGCCTGAGCCGTTGAATTGCGACTCGACTTTGTCTCTATTCTGACGCTTAGCTTGTTTGATTGCCTTGCGGAGGGAATAGCTACACTGTTTGTATTTGGTCATGTTTCCGGTCACCTTGCCCTGATTAAAAGCAGTGGTTTGAGCTTTCAGTTTTGCGCGAATGCTGCCATCAATCCACGGTTTCTGGTCGACGTTATGCGTAACATATCCCAGTCTACGTGATCGAAGCAATCTTGAAGCGTGGAATCCGATTGGTCGGACCAGCGTTGAATGACCCTGAGCGCGGGTGCTTCATGTTTTAGTCTCTGTCTATAGGCTGGGAGCAACAAAATGGAGTCGTGATCAGCTTTTCCAAAAGGAGGGCGGGGGAGGGTCTTATATGCATCACGGAAGTTAGAATAACAATGATCCAGGGTTTTGCCTGCCCGGATTGTGCAATCGATATGCTGATAGAATTTAGGGAGCCTTGATTTCAGATTAGCCTTGTTAAAATCCCCATCTACAATAAATGCAGCCTCAGAATATGTGGTTTCCAGTTTACATGGAGTCGAATGAAGTTCTTTCAGGGCCGTCGATGTGTCTGCTTGGTGGGGAAATATACACGACTGTGATTATGATCGAAGATAATTCTCTTGGTAGATAATGGCATTTGATTGTGAGGAATTCTAAGTCAGGTCAACAAAAGGACTTGCGTTCCTTTATGTTGTTATGATCACACCACGTCTCGTTAATCATAAGGTATACACCCCCGCCCTTCTTCTTACCAGAGAGATGCTTGTTTCTGATGGCAGCGATGCGTGAAGAAACCAGGTGGCTGTACCGACTCTGGTATCGTGTCTCGAGTGAGCCATGTTTCCGTGAAACAAAGAACGTTACAGTCTCTGATGTCTCTCTAGAAGGCAACACTTGCTCGTATTTTGTCTAACTTGTTGTCAAGAGACTGGACATTGGCGAGTAGTATACTCGGGAGCAGTGCGCGATGTGCCCGTCTACGGAGCCTGACCAGAAGACCGCTCCGTCTGCCCCTTCTACGGCGCTGTTGTTTTGGGTCTCCGGCTGGGATCCGATCCATTGCCTGGGTGGTGGGCCAAACAGGATCCGCTTCGGGAAAGTCGTATTCCTGGTGGTAATGTTAGTGAGTTGACATTTCTCTTATATCCAATAGTTCCTCCTGACTGTATGTAATAAAACCTAAGATTTCCTGGGGTAACATTGTAAGAAATAACACATAAAAAAACTAAATACTGCATAGTTTCCTAGGAACGCGAAGCGAGGCGGCCATCTCTGTCGGCACCGGAAGTAAGACATTGGCTTTGTATTATCTCTTTCTACTTTTGTGCTGTGTGTATGTATTTCTTAAACTGTCAAATAAAATAAATCAACCACTGCCTTGAGGGGAAGTGACAGGTGTGTGCCGTGGTTGATTGCAGTTATTGTTGTGGTGTGTGTATAGAGTTCTTAGTGGACAAGCCAGAGCAGGAGTTTTAGGACCTAAATGAGAAGGCCAGAGCTCTGAAACACATCCTCAGCAAGATACCTGATGAGATCAACGACCAGGTACTCTTACCAAAGATGGTCGATAAATGAAGATGTCCCACTTAGGCTGTTTATCATATAAAACACATTGTCCATTCCGGTCTGCTTAATTAATGGGGTGGCTCTCCCATAGGCACCAATGCATAAGCAGCTAGGTCTGGTCTGCTTAGTTGACCGATGAGGGTGTGGGATGTCTCTCTTCCTCTTCCGTCTCTGTGCTTACTACACACACGCAGGTGTACAGATAGAGCCATAGAGGTGCTGGGGCACCTGCACTTTTTCCCTCCTATGAAAAAAGTGTGCTTTTTATTGGTAGCAGTTTTTTTTTACTAATTATTTTGTATATAATTGTCTGCCTCTTTTCTCTCTTGTAATTTAAATGCAACGAATTGTCCGTCAAAGTACATAATTGATCAGAAACGAAGGAATCTTGAAAAAAGATTCCCCGCCCCTCTGCCACTCATCCTGCGTGCACTAGCTACCTGCCGGTTACTTCATCCAACTCATATTCTATCCTATCCAATTCATATCCTATCATATCCTATTCATATTCTATCCTATCCTATTCATATTCTATCCTATCCTATCCTATTCATATTCTATCCTATCCAATTCATATTCTATCCTATCCAATTCATATTCTATCCTATCCTATTCATATTCTATCCTATCCAATTCATATTCTATCCTATTCATATTCTATCCTATCCTATTCATAGTCTATCCTATCATATTCATATTCTATCTAATTCATATTCTATCCTATCCTATTCATAGTCTATCCTATCCTATTCATATTCTATCCAATTCATATTCTATCCTATCCTATTCATATTCTATCCAATTCATATCCTATCCTATCCTATTCATATTCATATTCTCCCTACCCAGGCTTGCAATACAATTGTCAATCTGTGCTTGAATTAGTGTAAATTAGAGTTTGCACTTTTTTGGTAGGCCCATTCCATTCCAATATCCCATTGTAGCAGCCTGCTGAACTAAATACAGTACAGATCAAATATGTATTTCCCACATGTCAACAGTCATCACCAAGGCTACAGACACTGACTGACACTCTGCAGGAGACAGGGCTTCATCGGCTGTGAAAACCAGGAACAACCTCATCTCCAAACTAGCTGGCTCTACAGAAAGCACTGCCACCATAGTCAAACCTAGAACCACCTCATCTCCTAACTAGCTGGCTCTACAGAGAGCACTGCCACCATAGTCAAACCTAGAACCATCTCATCTCCAAACTAGCTGGCTCTACAGAGAGCACTGCCACCAAAGTCAAGCCTAGAACCACCTCATCTCCAAACTAGCTGGCTCTACAGAGAGCACTGCCACCAAAGTCAAACCTAGAACCACCTCATCTCCAAACTAGCTGGCTCTACAGGGAGCACTGCCACCATAGTCAAGCCTAGAACCACCTCATCTCCAAACTAGCTGGTTCTACAGAGAGCACTGCCACCATAGTCAAACCTAGATCCACCTCATCTCCAAACTAGCTGGCTCTACAGAGAGCACTGCCACCATAGTCAAACATAGAACCACCTCATCTCCTAACTAGCTGGCTCTACAGGGAGCACTGCCACCATAGTCAAACCTAGAACCACCTCATCTCCTAACTAGCTGGCTCTACAGAGAGCACTGCCACCATAGTCAAACATAGAACCACCTCATCTCCTAACTAGCTGGCTCTACAGAGAGCACTGCCACCATTGTCAAACCTAGAACCACCTCATCTCCTAACTAGCTGGCTCTACAGGGAGCACTGCCACCATAGTCAAACCTAGAACCACCTCATCTCCTAACTAGCTGGCTCTACAGGGAGCACTGCCACCATAGTCAAACCTAGAACCACCTCATCTCCTAACTAGCTGGCTCTACAGGGAGCACTGCCACCATAGTCAAACCTAGAACCACCTCATCTCCTAACTAGCTGGCTCTACAGAGAGCACTGCCACCATTGTCAAACCTAGAACCACCTCATCTCCTAACTAGCTGGCTCTACAGGGAGCACTACCACCATAGTCAAACCTAGAACCACCTCATCTCCTAACTAGCTGGCTCTACAGGGAGCACTGCCACCATAGTCAAACCTAGAACCACCTCATCTCCTAACTAGCTGGCTCTACAGGGAGCACTGCCACCATAGTCAAACCTAGAACCACCTCATCTCCTAACTAGCTGGCTCTACAGGGAGCACTGCCACCATAGTCAAACCTAGAACCACCTCATCTCCAAACTAGCTGGCTCTACAGAGAGCACTGCCACCATAGTCAAATTCCAAATTCCAAAATTCACATGTGGAAAATCACAAGGGGAGTTACGGTGCAAAGTCAAGGTACACACACGCCACGCACGCACGCACGCACGCACACACACACACACACACACACACACACACACACACACACACACACACACACACACACACACACACACACACACACACACACACACACACACACACACACACACACACACAGGGTGCCGTCTTTTGGATAGGATGTTAAATGGGTGTCCTGACGTTAAACGGGTGTCTGCAGTCATTAAAGATCATTTGGCACTTATCGTAAGGGTAGGGTGTTAACCCCGGTGTCCTGGCTAAATTCCCAAGCGGTCCCTCATACCATCATGGCCACCTAATCATCCCCAGCTTACAATTGGCTTATTCATCTCCCCTGTAACTATTCCCCAGGTTGTTGCTGTAAATGAGAATGTGTTCTCAGTCAACTTACCTGGTAAAAGAAAAATGTGTTAATTAAACACTACCCCATAATGACAAATCAAATTGAAAACAGGTTTTTAGAAATGATTTAAATGTACATACGATTTTAAAAAACAAAATACCTTATTTACATAAATATTCAGACCCTTTGCTATGACCTCAGGTGCATCGTGTTTCCATTGATCATCCCTGAGATGTTTCTACAACTTGATTGGAGTCCACCTGTGGTAAATTCAATCGATTGGACATGATTTGGAAAGGAACACACCTGTCTATATAAGGTCCCACAGTTGACAGTGTGGGAAAAACATTTCTGCAGCATTGATTGTCCCCCAAGAACAATAATCAGAGTAAAGCGTCTGAATACTTTCAGTTTTTAAATGTTTATTTATTTATTATATATATTTTTTAAATATTTTTTAAAATATATTTGTTTGGTAAATATATCCATATACATACACGCATGCATACATACTGTATACACATATATACATGCACATACCTATACAGACATACATATATACATATATACATGCACATACCTATACAGACATACATATACACATATACACATACACATACCTATACAGACATACATACCTTTGTAAGAATATACCTTTATTATTATTATTATTATTAAATCCTACCACTCTTCCCCCAATTGGAGTAAACTAATAAACACTTCGGTTTTTACCTTCAGTTTATTCATCTTATACACATTTTACAGACACAATCTATTGTACAATAGTTATATTTAGTTTGTTTTTAGTCTTTCCTCTATTTCTGATGTCCATCCAGTTTGTTTTCTATTTGTAACTGTGCTATTTCACAGAAGTTCCAAACCTATATACATTTAACAGAAGCCCTTTATTTTACATTGGTTGTCTTGTTATTAGTCCCACCCTTCAGCTCTATTCAACTTCTACAGATTGTAAATTAAAAATGTTTTTTTTTGCTAAAATAATTATTATATTTTTGATTGATTGACTATGACTTTTCAAATCACCCAGTATTGCTATCTACAGCGTAAGTTCTAGGCAAATGTTGCAATTCTTCAGCCATTCCTTGACCTGTGACCAAAAACGAGCTACATATGGACAATACCAAAATAAATGATCTAATGACTCTGCCTTCTCACAGCAGAATCTGCAGAGCTGGGAAGATTGTATCCCCCCCCATATATATAACATTCTATTGGTTGCAATAATTTTGTATAGTAATTTCAATTGATACATTTGAAATGTTGAATCCGGCGTTTTGCATATCAATTCATAAACCATGTGCCATGGAATGGGTACATCAAAAATCTCTTCCCAACTATTTAGCAATTTATATGGCACAGCGATCAGTTTTTTTTTATCCTTAAATGAAATTGGTATATGTTTTTATTTATCACACTTTTCTTTAACCATTTATGTTCTTTAATACAGGGCCGACATACAAGTTCCTTACTTTTTTCCCCTTCTACTTGCCTCTTCCATTTTTGTGGTAATGCTGCAATTAATTGTTTGTAATTTTGGGTAGAGCAGACATTTCCATATGTCTGTGTTAGCTGCATGTGTGACATAACTCCAGTCATATGTGTTATATAATTCACTAAAATTATACCTTTTTTTAAAACATTTCTTCAAAAATACGTTTTTTTTATCAATTTTTGATCAAAATACTTTGTTTTTTACTTTTAATACATTTTCAAACATTTCTAAAAATCTGTTTTTGCTTGTCATTAGGGGGTATTGTGTGTAGATTGAGAACTGTTTTATTTAATCAATTTTAGAACAAGGCTGTAACGTAACAAAATGTGGAAAAAGTCAAAGGGTCTGAATACTTTCTGAACACATTGTATCCAGAGACTCTCAAAAACCCACAAAATTATTTTAAAAGACTCCACCACCCCACATCTGCCACTCCAGGAGGAACTCTTCAACCCACCAGATATTGGCCACCCATCAAGAATGCCGAATTGGAAAGACCCTCCCAACACGAATATCACTTGGACTGTAACTGTAATCAGTTACAAAATGTAACTGTAATCAGTTACAAACTGTAATTGTAACTGTAAACAGGTATGTTATCAGCAAAACATATTGTAATCAGATTACAGATACGTTTGAAAATCTAAGTGATTACTTCTTGGATTACTTTTCAATTCAAGAAAGGATGTTGACGAACAAATACATTACAACACCATTCAGTTTCTCATCAAGATCCTGGCAGCCGTGTTCTGAATGTGGTGGTGATAACAGTAGTTCTGATTAACATCTTTACCAGGACACGGATTGGCCAATGTCAATCTCTTTCCATCAACCTAATCTATGCTAAATGACACGTTGTTTGCTTAGCTAGCTAGGTAGCTCATGTCAAATGAATAGGTTACTATCACGTATATCTGAAAATACATGATCAACTGATGTTTACTGATCATGAAAAGCATGCAGTTACTAGCTGTATAACTCTGATGATAGAGATAAACAGTTACTAGCTGTATAACTCTGATGATAGAGATAAACAGTTACTAGCTGTATAACTCTGATGATAGAGCTAAATGTGGAATAATCAGAACTGTCTGGGTAGTTCTGACTATGCAATTCTAGAGGTAATGTTATTCAAATCAAATAGTTATACAATGTATTTAACAATCTCTTGAAAACAGCTAGAAGCCAGTTGTTAATGGGTTTTAGAAAATCGTATACATTTCTGGCACCAACATCAATCAATTTCAAGAAGGATCTGAATATACCTGTGTGTAAGTCCAGGAAAAGGACCAAATTGTATCCACAAAAAGGTAGTGATGTGTAAATAGATTCAAATTTCAAATTGTTTAGTCAAATCCACCAGATGCAGCCAGACCATGGAAATGGTACTACAGGATGCGACAGTAGCCTCTCTCTGTCTTTCTTTCTCTGTCTCTCTGTCTTTCTTTCTCTGTCTCTCTCTCTCTGTCTCTCTCTCTCTCACCTGTGCGTCACACTGCCGATGGTGGAAGCTGTACTGTAATTGGAGAAATACACTTCATTTACACAATGTTGGGGAAGTCTAGAGCCTGGAAAGGACATCTCATATGGGTGTTTCCACCTATACATCGCAAACTGGTGCTTGTTGCCAAGAGGAAAAACCTGTCCCACAGCACATCTTTGCTGGTAGAACCAGTTTGTAGAGTTTGAGGCTATAGGGTTCTATCTGCATTCAGGTGTAAATGTAGTCATTGACATAGCCTTGTTCTGTTCAATGTTCTCTACCTATATTAATACCACAATTCATGTTCATTTCAAAATATGCAAATTACTGACACCATTCAAACCAATGAGTGTTCAGAACTTTCTCAGAATCATCTTTTTGCAGATAGAACTTCCTATTCCCAAGCTCTCATAATTGTCTGTCTTGTCGTAGCCTAGGCTAATGCTGTCTGTCTGCCTGTCCATTTGTCTGTCTGTCAGGTGAACTTGAGACAGTAATGCCAGTTTCAATGCTGATGAACAGCACACGCCTACGCACGCAAACACACACACGCACAAACACACGCAAACACACACGCACACACACACGCACACACACACGCAAACACACACGCACACACACACACGCAAACACACACGCACACACACACACACACGCAAACACACACGCAAACACACACGCACACACACACGCAAACACACACGCACACACACACGCAAACACACACGCAAACACACACGCACACACACACGCACAAACACACGCAAACACACACGCACGCACGCACACACACACACGCAAACACACACGCACACACACACGCACACACACACGCACGCACACACACACACGCACACACACACGCACGCACACACACACACGCACGCACACACACACACGCACGCACACACACACGCACACACACACACACACACACGCAAACACACGCACACACACACGCACACGCACACACACACGCACACACTAACGCTACAGTTTGTTTTAATTGCTTTGGTACTATTTTCACAAGTATGTGGTACATTTTCACAAACTCCAAATGGGTTACACTTGTAATGCAGCCAGTCTTTCATTCAAAGCCTGTCATTGTGCATTTAGATTGTAAACATCTCTACCACACACCCATTGATTCAAAATATACGTTTATTGTGAAATGTAATGAGAACATTGGTATAATCAAATCCAATTTTATTGTAGCCCTTACAGTGAAATGTTACTTACGAGCCCCTAACCGACAGTGCAGTTAAAAAAAATATGGATAAAAATAAGAGATATAACAAGTAACAAGTAATTAAAGAGCAGCATGTAAAAAATAACAATATATACAGGGGGGTGCCGGTACAGAGTCAATGTGCGGGGACACCGGTTAGTTGAGGTAGTATGTACATGTAGGTAGAGTTGTTAGTGACTATGCATAGATGACAACAGAGATTGGCACTGGTGTGGCACTTAGTGAATTTGACTAGATGTTCAGGAGTCTTATGGCTTGGGGGTAGAAGCTGTTTAGAAGCCTCTTGGACCTAGACTTGGTGCTCCGGTATCGCTTGCCATGCGGTAGCAGAGAGAACAGTCTATGACTAGGGTGGCTGGAGTCTTTGACAATTTTTAGGGTATTCCTCTGACACTGCCTGGTATAGAGGTCCTGGATGGCAGGAAGCTTGGCCCCAGTGATACACTGGGCCGTTCGCACTACCCTCTGTAGTGCCTTGCGGTCTGAGGCCGAGCAGTTGCCATACCAGGCAGTGATGCAACCAGTCAGGATGATACAGCTGTAGAACCTTTTGAGGTTCTGAGGACCCATGACAAACCTTTTCAGTCTCCTGAGGGGGAATAGGTTTTGTCGTGCCCTCTTCACGACTGTCTTGGTGTGCTTGGACCATGTTAGTTTGTTGGTGATGTGGACACCAAGGAACTTGAAGCTCTCGGCCTGCTCCACTGCAGCCGTTTATGAGAATGGGTGCGTGCTCTATCCTCTTTTCCTGTAGTCCACAATCATCTCCTTTGTCTTGATCAATCATCACCAAAACACAACATGATGTCTTTTCAATTTAGTCATTTTAACTATCAGTTAATCCAACAATCCAAGAGCAAACAATGCAGGATATGTGTTTCAAATCGCCCTTAGAAGTTCTGAAAGTAATATGCTAGAGTAGAGTAAATTACAGTAGATTACACATTTTTCACATTAGGCAATACACTTACATTACCCAACAACATTGACAGAAAGTCTATAATTTTCATAATATCTATCTGATGTATAATCAAAAGTGAAATGGACACGCAGGGACACCTGGTGCCACTTCATAAGGCGGGCGATTGTTGGTAGGCTGATGGATGCCACATTGGCAAAGGTGTCATTGTTCTCCTCAATGGCCTGCTTTATTTTTTGACAGCCAGATGTCATTTCTGGCTCTCATCATTTCCACCACGGCCCTCTACTGCTCGTCGGTCAGCACACAGCCACGGCCACCGCCATGGGGTTTTCTGTCCATTTTGAGGGTACAACAGAGTGTACTGTCAATAGATCACACTGTAAGAGTACTGTTACATGTTTTCTGAACTTACATACATTACAATATGTAATTTACTGTAAATGTAATGGTAAAGTATAGTGCATATCCTGCAGACGTACCGTTTCTTTTGGCAAAATGTTTTTATGATGTAATTGACAGTTGATCTTTTCAGATTGGAATGAACTAGTCTGGCAGCCTCTGCCATGGTAAGGCCTCTGTTTACCACATGGTCAACAACAATGGCCCGGACTTCATTAGACACAACACTCAATCAATCAATCAAATGTATGCAACTCATTCCAAGATGGCATAGCAGTTCAGACGTCTTTTGTCCTCGTCTTCTCGTGTTCCGTATATATGTATATTTACAACTTTTTTCACATACATTTTTTTAAATTTTCCGTCAACTCATCTTCAAAACACTCTCCTGCAACCCGCCTCACCAATTTATATTTATAAAAAAGTATTATTTACCTCAAATCTGTAATCCTCCAAGAAGCTAGCCAGAAACTCCAAGAAGCTAGCCAGAAACTAGCCAGAAGCTAGCGCAGAAGCTAATCCAGAAGCTAGTTCAGAAGCTAGTTAGCTTCTTTACTGGCAAATCGTTAGTATTCAGCTAACCACGGTTTCTGGTCATCAGCTATCCTTTAGCTCAAAAATCTATCGGCAGTTTTGTACGGCGCAGCGCAGCGTGGCTCGGAACGGAACATACTGGACCAATTTTTCTCTCCATGTCCCTGGATTTCAACCGCTAACTATGGACATTCATACCTGGATCTCACAGCTAGCTAGCTGCTATCCGTGTGACTATCGGCTTTCGTCGATTCCGGAGCAAACATCAATTATTACGGAGCTAGCCAGCTCCGTCAATCACTCCTGAGTTCCATCAATCACTCCTGGGCTGCAGTCACCTATCCGGACCCGTTTTACTGCCTATGCGGAGCCCCACCGGGCCTTCACAACTGGACTGCCGACGTTATCTACCCGAAGGAGTTATCCGGCTGGCTCCTCCGTCGCGACGTTACCTGAACACCCATCTGCGGCCTGCTAACCGTTAGCTGTCTTATCGGCTGCTATCTTAATAGACAATCGGACAATTTATTTATTTATTTTTATTATTATTATGTTTTCTTCTTGGGCCTCTATAACTATATCTATTGTTTTTATTTTTGTTGTTGTTGTGTGATCCTATGCTAGCTTGCTACCGATGGCCGGGCTAGCTGTCTAAATCGCCGTGACCCCCAACCAACCTCTCCACTCACCGGACCCTTTTGATCACTCGACTAAGCATGCCTCTCCTTAATGTCAATATGCCTTGTCCATTGCTGCTCTGGTTAGTATTTATTGGCTTATTTCACTGTAGAGCCTCTAGTCCTGCTCACTATACCTTATCCAACCTATTAGTTCCACCACCCACACATGCAATGACATCTCCTGGTTTCAATGATGTTTCTAGAGACAATATCTCTCTCTTCATCACTAAATACCTAGGTTTACCTCCACTGTATTCACATCCTACCATACCTTTGTCTGTACATTATACCTTGATGCTATTTTATCGCCCCCAGAAACCTCCTTTTACTCTCTGTTCCAGACGTTCTAGACGACCAATTCTTATTGCTTTTAGCCGCACCCTTATTCTACTCCTCCTATGTTCCTTTGGCGATGTAGAGGTGAATCCAGGCCCTGCAGTGCCTAGCTCCACTCCTATTCCCCAGGCGCTCTCTTTTGACGACTTCTGTAACCGTAATAGCCTTGGTTTCATGCATGTTAACATTAGAAGCCTTCTCCCTAAGTTTGTTCTATTCACTGCTTTAGCACACTCTGCCAACCCGGATGTTCTAGCTGTGTCTGAATCCTGGCTTAGGAAGACCACCAAAAACCCTAAAATCTCCATCGCTAACTATAACATTTTCCGACAAGATAGAACTGCCAAAGGGGGCGGAGTTTCAATCTACTGCATGGATAGCCTGCAGAGTTCTGTCTTACTATCCAGGTCTGTGCCCAAACAATTTGAGCTTCTACTTTTAAAAATCCACCTCTCCAGAGACAAGTCTCTTACCGTTCTGCCCCCAGCTGTGCCCTGGACACCATATGCAAATTGATTGCCCCCATCTATCTTCAGAGCTCGTGCTGTTAGGTGACCTAAACTGGGACATGCTTAACACCCCGGCCATCCTACAATCTAAGCTTGATGCTCTCAATCTCACACAATTATCAATGAACCCACTAGGTACAACACCAAATCCGTAAACATGGGCACCCTCATAGATATCATCCTAACCAACCTGCCCTCCACATACACCTCTGCTGTCTTCAACCAGGATCTCAACGATCACTGCCTCATTGCCTGCATCCATAATGGGTCTGCGGTCAAGCGACCACCCTTCATCACTGTCAAACGCTCCCTAAAACACTTCAGCAAGCAGGCATTTCTAATCGACCTGGCCCGGGTATCCTGGAATGATATTGACCTCATTCCGTCTGGTTATTCTTTAAAAGTGCCCGGAGCTGGAGTTCTACTGAGCTAATTGAATTTGGACTTACTGCTATTAGCCCATAGAAACACATTGAATAACGGATTCTTACAAGGAAAAACTGATGGGAAGTATGTTTTAACGTGTCTGTCCCATCTCTGAGAAACATTTATTGTGGAATTATCTGTATGCCTTTGGCGTGGCAATGCCCCATTCATTTCCATAGATTTTTTGTTTCGGTACCGGTCAACATACGAGTCCCGTGACACTTTTGGGGGTCGTAGAGAGTCTTATCTTTCCATAGAGGGGTCATATTAGTGTGTAGCCCAAACAGTCTGACAAACAGAGCCGTAGCTCTGCCACCTTCCACCGCAGGTGCGGAAGGGCGATATCGGCGGATTTGGTGGATTGAGACACGCGAAAAAACATATATCTTAAATAGACAAAAATTGATTAAATACAATTTCCGAGGGGGTGCAGACATCGACTCTAGGGAGTTTTAATACAGGTCAAGTGAATTGTTAATTGTTAAATCATGAAATTGTTAAATCATGAAATGGTAAAACTGTTGGGGGGGGGACGGTTCCCTTCGGAAGTTCTGCTTTGACTTTTGGGTTATGTTTATGTGACGTGACACCCGCCTATGGATATTATTTCCTCATTGAAGAACCAACAAATGCCATTCTGTTCTGGTCGCTCCTTTTTTTTTGGTAACTGGCAGGCAGGTGGAGCTTTCAGGAAATATGAGCTAACTTCTTCCTTATTGAGAACAATAATAATAAGTATGTCGGATTTCTAGGGTGGACTTGCTTTTAGCAAGCACATTCATTACATGAAAACCTAGTGCACTGAAGTACAATTTGAAGTATTACATCCTAGTATATTTATTGCAGCCTAAGTACAGTAAAGAACCATTTTAAAAGGTATGAATTTAACGTACAATTGAAGTCAGAAGCTTACATACACCTTAGCCAAATACATTTAAACTCAGTTTTCACAATTCCTGACATTTAATCCTAGTAAAGAGTCCCTGTCTTAGGTCAGTTAGGATCACCACTTTATTTTAAGAATGTTAAATGTCAGAATAATAGTAGAGAGAATTATTTCTTTCAGCTTTTTTTCTTTCATCACATTCCCAGTGAGTCAGAAGTTTACATATACTCCATTTGTATTTGGTAGCATAACCTTTAAATTGTTTAACTTGGGTCAAACGTTTCGGGTAGCCTCCCACAAGCTTCCCACAATAAGTTGGGTGATTTCTGGCCCATTCCTCCTGACAGAGCTGGTTTGTAGGCCTCCTTGCATGCACATACTTTTTCAGTTCTGCCCACAAATTTTCTATAGCCTTCAGGTCAGGGCTTTGTGATGGCCACTCCAATACCTTGACTTTGTTGTCCATTATCTATTTTGCCACAACTTTGGAAGTATGCTTGGGGTCATTGTCCATTTGGAAGACCCATTTGCGACCAAGCTTTAACTTCCTGACTGATGTCTTGAGATGTTGCTTCAATATAGCCACATAATTGTCCTTCCTCATGATGTCATCTGTTTTGTGAAGTGCGTCAGTCCCTCCAGCAACAAAGCACCCCTACAACATGATGCTGCCACCCCTTAACCCCTTATTGAGAACACTGAGGTGAGCTGATGTCAGGGTCATAACCCCTTATTGAGAACACTGAGGTGAGCTGATGTCAGGGTCATAACCCCTTATTGAGAACACTGAGGTGAGCTGATGTCAGGGTCATAACCCCTTATTGATAACACTGAGGTGAGCTGATGTCAGGGTCATAACCCCTTATGTTATCAGCAAAACATATTGTAATCAGATTACAGATACGTTTGAAAATCTAAATGATTACTTCTTGGATTACTTTTCAATTCAAGAAAGGATGTTGACGAACAAATACATTACAACACCATTCAGTTTCTCATCAAGATCCTGGCAGCCGTGTTCTGAATGTGGTGGTGATAACAGTAGTTCTGATTAACATCTTTACCAGGACACGGATTGGCCAATGTCAATCTCTTTCCATCAACCTAATCTATGCTAAATGACACGTTGTTTGCTTAGCTAGCTAGGTAGCTCATGTCAAATGAATAGGTTACTATCACGTATCTCTGAAAATATATGATCAACTGATGTTTACTGATCATGAAAAGCATGCAGTTACTACCTGTATAACTCTGATGATAGAGATAAACAGTGACTTGCTGTATAACTCTGATGATAGAGATAAACAGTGACTTGCTGTATAACTGATGATAGAGATAAACAGTGACTTGCTGTATAACTCTGATGATAGAGATAAACAGTAACTAGCTGTATAACTCTGATGATAGAGATAAACAGTGACTTGCTGTATAACTCTGATGATAGAGATAAACAGTGACTTGCTGTATAACTCTGATGATAGAGATAAACAGTAACTAGCTGTATAACTCTGATGATAGAGATAAACAGTGACTTGCTGTATAACTCTGATGATAGAGATAAACAGTTACTAGCTGTATAACTCTGATGATAGAGATAAACAGTTACTAGCTGTATAACTCTGATGATAGAGCTAAATGTGGAATAATCAGAACTGTCTGGGTAGTTCTGACTATGCTATTCAAGAGGTAATGTTATTCAAATCAAATAGTTATACAATGTATTTAACAATCTCTTGAAAACGGCAAGCGGCCCAGTTGTTCATGGTTTTACCAAAAATCGTATACATTTCTGGCACCAACATCAATCAATCTCGAGAAGGATCTGAATATACCTGCGTGTAAATACAGGAAAAGGAGAGAATTTACACAAAAAGGTAGTGATGTGTAGATAGATTCACATCCAAGCACTGACATTTTTTCAAAGTTCAAATTGTTTAGTTGAATCCACCAAATGCAGCCAAACCATGGAAATGGTGTGGATATTAAAGCCTACTACAGGAAATGGTGTGGATATTAAAGCCTACTACAGGATGCGACAGTAGCCTGTAGTCCGGATCTCAATCCCATCGAACAGGTCTGGGACCTGTTGGATCAGAGGGTGAGGGCAGGGGCCATCCCCCCCAGAAATGTCCGGGAAATTGCAGGTAACTTGGTGGAAGAGTGGGATAACATCTCACAGCAAGAACTGGCATATATGGTGCAGTCCATGAGGAGGAGCTGCACTGCAGTACTTAATGCAGCTGGTGGCCACACCAGATACTGACTGTTACTTTTGATTTTGTTCAGGGACACATTATCCCACTTCTGTTGGTCATATGTCTGTGGAACTTGTTCAGTTGATGTAGTCCGTCTCTCTACATCACTCTGTCATTCTGTTTTTGCCTCAGATCACATGTTTACCCAGGTGTCCCTCTTAAAACAACTACAACCAGTGTGCCACCCATACACAACAGAGGTATTGTTAAAATGATAATTGACATTGTTTTAATGTGTCAGGTTTTGTATGATATGAAGCACTGGTTTATGGTAAGTGTCCTTCTGTGCATAAGGGATTATTAAACACAAAAACAATGTGTTAAATGACAAGTTAGGCTGGTGACAAGATTCTAGATGGCCTGGTCCTGGAGGTGCAGTGGATTGACAGCCGATCTGATAAGATCTCTAGCAGGCAAACAGAGGGATATAAATCTTGAATGTGCAGAGATAAAATACGCTTGATGTTTCTGTCATGCTTTGCAATTTATTAAGCATGGGTGTTTGGCTATTAGAAAAGTACATACTAAGTTGAGTCAATCTGACTTACCTTCAGTGCTTGAATATATTTATTTTACATAATGCCATGATGTATGGTTTCCCCACTGGGAAAAAATCAACGCTGTTTTCACACCATTTCAATCAAAAAATCTATGTGATGACATTGAATCAACGTGGAAAACGGATTGGATTTGCAAAAAGTCATACTTCGATATCTCCTCCCACCAACCACCTTAGACGTGTGTATATGCATTTGTGTTGTGTTGCGATACCACTAACTGTGGCTCTAAGAGCAGATTGTTGGTCTCCCTCCTGTGGCAGTCAGAGGAACAGCAGGCGGCAGAGACCTCAAAGACCAAATGAATACACCGCATGGCACCTCACTACACTCACCGCCCCTAGGCTCCACAGCCTACGATGTCCTCCTCACAAATAGATTGTATAGATTTCCTACCATTAATACGGCAGATTTCACACTATTAGAGACTATCTATATCCTTCAATGTTTCATGTCCTAAGGCTTCTCTCTTTCTACTCTCTGTTACGCTTGTTATTCTCTCTCTCTCTTTTTGTTTGTAAGGGTTTAACACTGCTTATAGACTTCATACCTAAAAACACTGCCTTCATGCATCATTAGAGGACAGCGGAGCATGTGTGTGTATGTGTGTGTGACTGTGTGAGTGTGTGCGTGACATACTACATCAAACAGCAAGAACGAGCCTGCTCTAAATGTACTACTCTGGGCCAGTGTTTGTGTGTGTGTGTGTGTGTGAGGCACAGTGTAATTCAGGCCATGGTTTTAGAGTAGCACCCTTTATTGTATATATGATGTGGTCACTGTAGAGAAGGCTAAACCAGATCTGAACTGTCCTTTACACCAGGGCTGGCCAAACTTCCTCCTGCAGAGATACCATCTGAACAAGCTGCTTTTCATCGCTAAAATGAAGAGTGTTTATGTTGGGCTGGAGCAAAAGCCTATACCTACAGTAGGGTCGTTACTAGCTTCCACAGCCTATTTCTACCATTTCTCTTCTTAAAATGTGATTTTAAACCTAACAATAACCTAACAATAATCTTAATCCTAACATGAACCACACTGCTAACTTTATGCCTTACCCTAACCTTACCCTAACCTTACCCTAACCTTACCCTAACCTTAAATTAAGACCAAAAATCCCATATTTTTACATGCAGCCAATCTTGACTTCGTGGTTGTGGTAACCAGCAGAAACCACCCTGTATCTCTCCAGGAGGAGGATTGGCCATCTCTGCTATACACTGATATAATATGATCCCATACAGTAGCAAAGCTCCAACACACAAGAAACTAAGAATAAATATATTCACAATTTCCTCTAATATTTGTAGGAGATAAAAGCATAAAAGGTACCTCCTTTAAAAGATAATAATCAATATTTCATTGAAGTGTCTTTCTCGTGTCGAAACGCTTTGTCCTGGTTTTCTGTTCTTTTTCCCACTTTAAATCCAATGAAGTGACTTCACTGCCGTTTGTCCGATGAAAGTAGTGAAGTCAACATCCCCTTTAGGAGTTTATAGCTGTGTCTCATGGTTCTCTCGCATCCCGCAGGTCCTTATATTCCACCTGAGAACAAACACACTCAGAGCCCTATTCAGGAAATGCCCTATTCAGGAAATGCAAACATACAAACGGAAATAAACTCTTACAAATGCAAATATACGCCTCTGTCTCTTCACATGAGGAAGGCTACTTTTGACTATAATCTGGGAAATACTGTTTCAGCTTTTGATTGAATAGGGCCCTCAATTTCCCAGAGCAGCTCTGAGTCCCGGCCATTAGCCATTAGTATTCAAACCTCTGTTTAGATAAATAGATCTGTGTTCCTAGAAAAATAAGCCTTGACCACTTGCTGGCTGCTGCCCCGGTCAAATACGTGTGTCAAATACATTCAAATACTGTACTTGAGCTGCCTTTGAGTTAGTTTGCCCAGTACAACTGTGGCACCAACGGAATAGCCCCATAAGTGTGTAAGCTAAATCCAAACTCATCTCAAGCACTTTTTTGAAAGTATCGGACATGTGTATTAGACCCAGGTCTGGCTGCTAGTTGCTAAGGCACTTGACTGTGTCATATCTCCCTCTTTCCACACCACAGGAAGCTAGTGAGAGGAGGACGGCTCATAATAATGGCTGGGATGGAGTGAATGGAATGGTACCCAACACGTTTGATACCATTCCATTATTCTGTTCCAGCCATTACAATGAGCCCGTCCTCCTCAATGAAGGTACCACCAGCATCCTGTGGTCCACAGTAACACTCAGACACAGTGACACTAATACCAGGGATGTAGTGTCCAGGGTAAACCCACTTCAACACCTCTTCCACATTATTTTCATATGGAAAGTGTTACATGCTACATTAGACACCCGTCAGACTGGGACTCTGCGTTTACACCCCCCTCTCTTTACCACTTCATCCCTGACTCCTCCCTGTGTCTCAGTCTCTCTCTCTCTCTCTCACACTGTGCTTCATGGTGTTATTGGAAAGGCAGAGCAACTGAGTGTCTCATCAGCAGGTCTTTAGAGAGCAAACATGAACACACACACACCCACTGTATTGTCTAACATGAACACACACCCACCCACTGTATTGTCTAACATGAACACACACCCACCAGGGAAAGAGAGCGAAGGTCTGTACCTATCACAAAGATACACAATGAACACACACCCACCACATTGTCTTGTTTTGTGATGCTGGGAATAAAAAAGCCTGATCTGATACTTAGTCATCAATGGTACAAAAAATAATTGCTAGTCTCAGGCACTGATCTAGGATCAGCTTATCCTTTCCAAAGCCTCATCTAAGAGTAACTTCCTCCTAGTCCTAACAGCTCTCCCCACACACAGGTTTACCTCTGCATATCAACATGTTCAAGACATGACATATTACAGGAGCCATTTCTCGTCATCGCCAGCGGTTCCATAGTAACATTTATCTATTAGAACTGATAAGATCTGTCCAGGACTTCCATGTAATCCGGCTTGGTACTGAGTCTCATTCTCAACTCTCGCGGAAACTCAGAGTTCTCGCTCTGATTACTACTGCTTGGCCCCACACACGCTGTCATTGTAGTAACCACGAGTGATTGGCTGGCTCTAGTTTCCTCTTTGGGTTCGGGGGGCTGAGGGGGTTGTGGAGGGTGGGGATAGCGGGGTGGTGGGGGACGTGTATACATGTCCGGCAGGTCTCGGAACTCTGGGACGGCGGCGGACATTCCAGAGATCCCAAACAGGCAGTCAACCAATCCCACCTTGGGGGTGGGGCCCTGGCTGTCTATGACCGTTGGGCAGAGGGTCCCGTTTCCATGGAGATCTGAAAGAGGGGGTCCCACTGCCCCGGCAACGGTACTGATGGAGGGGGGGGACACCTCCATATTCCATTCTCTCTCTCTCTCTGCCACCAAACGATAGTGTCCTTCGCTCTCTCTCCCCCCCCCTGAGAAGTGTCTTCCCACGTTCCCTTTCTCTTTAGAGGCAGAAAACTGCTGCTGTTGCTGCCTCACCACTGAATCATCCTCATTCTTATAGACTGGGCTACTGCACATGTGTGTTGAGGGACTGAGGTTAGGGTCAGGGCCAGGGACGACGGGGAGGATGCTATCGTAGACAAGGCTATGCTGCAAGGCAGACGGAGAAGGAGGGGTCTTTGGTACCGGTAACCTGTGGTGCTGCTCGGTGAATATCCCACATTCCATCTGGATCCCGGCCAGATCCACCTCACCCTGTCGCCGGAACGGCAGCTTGTCCCGCCTCCTCAGGGCATAGGCGATCAGCGCCGCTGCCGCAAAGAACGCCGACACGAACAGCACCAGCAGGCTGAGCACCAACACCGACAGAGGGATGGAAGCCTTGGTGATGGGACCCAGGGGGCCATTGCCTGGCACGGGGTAGCCCAGAGAGAAATCACCGTCTGGGGCTGTGGAGCTGTTCCACTCCCCCTGGTTCTCCACTGTGGCCTGGTGGGTGTCCAGTTCTGGACAGAGGAGGTCCAGGGAAAGAGAGCGAAGGTCTGTACCTACAACGGAGATACACAATGAAAAGAAAGGCACTTTCTTTAAGTCACTGAAGTACAACAAACCAAACAAATAAAGGAACAACAGTGGAAGAGCCCCATGCATTCACCTACACTGCACACCTGTGTAGAGGAGCGTCAACTTCACACATCCATGCCAGACATCAACCACATTGAAGATACGCAAGAACCTCCCTTCACTGGCCAGAGAACACAAGAAGAGGGGGGCCACGTTCACAGCAAGTTCCCAGCAGGAGCCATACCCCCGTTTGTACAATACTGAGTGAAGGCTCTGAATACTTATGTGAATGTGATATCTTTTTTTTAACAATTTAGCACAAAAAAAAACCTGTTCCAGCATAGGACAACCAGCCTTCTTGCTGCAAAAAGGGCGGCATGCACCTCCAAATGGTACTCAGACGCCTGTAGGAGACAGAGACCCAGCAGGCTCCTGATGAAGACCGAGGAAGACTCCTTCTCCAAGGAGAACAGTGGAGAGCAACAAAAGTGCATCCAATCTCTCTTCTTTCTTCAAGCTAACTGGTGTCATATGGTTTCACATTCTGTCCCCTTTCATAAATGTAGCCTTTTTCCCCATCCTCCCATTCTTACAGGTCACAACCCTCTGATTCCTTCCACTGTCATCCTATGCTGTTTATTTGCTATATAGCACCGATTCAGAGCTGTTATGAACAACTAAAACAACATATTTCAATGTATTTTAGAATATCTAATGAAGGAGAATACATTTGAATTGATTAAAGGTTCATTTTGTGTATTTGTATAGCTGAAAAGGTCCCTGTCCCACTATTCAAACTCAATCAAATAACGAGGCTATATACATGGGGTACCGAGTCAATGTGCAGGGGTACAGGTTAGTCGAGGTAATTTGTACATGTAGGTAGGGGTAAAGTGACTATGCATAGATAATATTTGGCTATTTGATTCATTGTACAGCAGTCTTATGGCTTGGGGGTAGAAGCTGTTATGGAGCCTTTTGGACCTAGACTTGGCGCTCCGGTACCGCTTGCTGTGCGGAAGCAGAGAGAACAGCCTATGACTTGGATGACTGGAGTCTTTTACAATTTTTTGGGCCTTCCACTGACACAGCCTAGTATATAGGTCCTGGATGTCAGGAAGCTTGGCCCCAAGCAATGTACTGGGCCGTACGTACTACCCTCTGTAGCGCCTTACGGTCAGATGCGAAGCAGTTGCCATACCAGGCGGTGATGCAACCGGTCAGGATGCTCTCAATGGTGCAGATGTAGAACTTTTTGAGGATCTAGGGACCCATGCCAAATCTTTTCAGTCTCCTGAGCGGGAAAAGGTGTTGTCACGCCCTCTTCAAGACTGCCTTATACAGCTCGTAGAGTGTGGTCTCAGCGCCAGCATCGGTTTGTGGTGTTAAATAGACGGCTACGAAAAATATAGATAGTATCTACCAAGAGAGTTTGTGGTCTACAGCTTATCATGAGGTCCTCTACCTCAGGTGAGCAATACCTCGAGACTTCCTTAATATTAGACATTGCGCACCAGCTGTTTTTGACAAATAGACACACACCACCACCCTTCGTCTTACCGGACTTAGCTGTTCTGTCCTGCCGATGCACAGAAAAAACAGCCTACTGTATAATTTCTGTGTCGTCGTTCAGCCACGACTGTGAAACATAAGATATTACAGTTTTTAATGTCCCGTTGGTAGGATAGTCTTGAACGGAGCTCATCCAGTTTATTGCACGTTGGCCAATAGAACGGATGGTAGAGGTGGGTTACCCACTCGCCGACGAATTCTCACAAGGCACCCGGATCTGCATCTATGTCTTTTCTTCATGTGAATGATGGGGATTTGGGCCTGGTCCAGGAGCAAGAGAATATCCTTCGCGTTAGACTCATTAAAGAACAAATCTTTTTCCAGTTCGAGGTGAGTAATCGCTGTTCTGATATCCAGAAGCTCTTTTCGGTCATAAGAGACGGTAGCAGAAACATTATGTACAAAATACGTTATAAACAATGCGAAATAAACACACAAAAAAAGCACAATTGGTTAAGAGCCCAAAAAACGTCGGCACCATTACCATGATACAGCCTACAGTAGCAGCCAATGTGTAGTGTTCAACGGAGGCATACATTCCATGAGACTTTTGAAAGCATTTACCTTTTTAGCCACGTGTCCTTCAAACAAGTAAGCTATATATGCAAAAGTATGTGGACAACCCTTCAAATTAGTGGATTTGGCTATTTCAGCCACACCCGTTGCTGACAGGTGTATAAAAATCAAGCACCCGGTCATGCAATCTCCATAGACAAACATTAGCAGTAGAATGGCCTTACTGAAGAGCTCAGTGACTTTCAAAGTGGCACAGTCATAACATGCCACCTTTCCAACAAGTCAGCCCCGGTCAACTGTAAATGCTGTTATTGTGAAGTGTAAACGTGTAGGAGAAACAATGGCTCAGCCGCGAAGAGGTAGGCCACACAAGCTCACAGAATGGGAGTGCATGCAAAAATCATCTGTCCTCGGTTGCAACACTCACTACCGAGTTCCAAACTGCCTCTGGAAGCAAAGTCAGCACAATAACTATTTGTCAGGAGCTTGAAATGGGTTTCCATGGCCGAGTAGCCGCACACAAGCCTAAGATCATAATGCACAATGCCAAGAGTCGCTGCCATTGGACTCTGGAGCAGTGGAAATGCATTCTCTGGAGTGATGAATCATGCTTCATCATCTGGCATCAGACAAATCTGGTATTGGTGGATGCCTGGAGAACGTTTCCTGCCTGAATGTATAGTGCCAACTGTTAAGTTTGGTGGAGGAGGAATAATAGTCTGGGGCAGTTTTTCATGGTTTGGGCTAGGCCCCTTATTTGTAGTGAAGGGAAATCTTAACACTACAGCATACAATTACATTCTAGACGATTCTGTGCTTCCGACTATGTGGCAACAGTTTGGAGAAGACCCTTTCCTGTTTCAGCATGACAATGCCCCCGTGCATAAAACGAGGTCCATACAGAAATGGTTTGTTGAGATCGGTGTGGAAGAACTTGACTGACCTGCACAGAGCCTTGACCTCAACCCCATCGAACACCTTTGGGATTGGAAAGCCGGCTGCGAGCCAAGCCTAAACGCCCAACATCAGTGCCTGACCTCACTAATGCTCTTGTTGCTGAATGGAAGCAGCAGCAATGTCCCACCTAGTTTAAAGCCTTCCCAGATGAGTGTAGTCTGTTATAGCAGCAAATGGGGGGACAGACTCCATATGAATGCCCATGATTTTGTAATGAGACATTCGACGAGCAGCTGTCCACATACTTTTGGTCATGTTGTGTATGTGACTGAAAATGTTGTTGTATTGTGTTGTATGATGCAAGAAACGACAAGACAAAATACAATTCATTATTATTCCCATACCATTATCATTACAGAGAGTCAGACAAAAACATATGCTACCCATTGCCTATTGGCTTCTTAGCTTATTCAAGCCGGTCTCAAAATACAACACCCATTAAGATATAAAAAAGCTCTTTACCTGACTCGCTTTTCAACGTTGACTAGAAATGTACATGTTGTGTGGTCTTGTAGGAAGCGTTCACTCCCTTATTGCTGACCAGAAATGAGCCACAACTGGGCTAATAACTCACAAACTAGCGCATAGAATATGAACAAATGTGCACAGGTGGCTAACGTAAACTCACCCCATTCCGTACAAATGTGCACAACCGCAACATTCAAACGAGGCTACAAAGAAAACTTATGGGACTGTAGCGACTGTGTTGACTTCAAAATCGGGGTGTGAACTTGGTTTCTATTCAAGCGTTGATCGACATGGTGATGGCTCTATAGTATTGGAGAAAAGTTGAAAAAACGTGTCATGTCATAACGTACAGCACGCATAAAGCAACTATTTCTGTCTTACAATCTCTCTCCACCAGGTGTAGCACTTCTCCCAGCGTTTAAAAACAAGAAATGGACAGTGATGAGGTAAGGGGGGATACCTAGTCATTTTTTTCATCATCATTGCATGCGATCATCATTCTCAAAGCCGCTATTTACTTCTAAGATTACTTTAGCACCGCCCTAAAAAAAAAAAAAACTTCAAAGAGGTATGTAATGACACATTATATAAACTCTTTATAGTGTTTTATTTACATTTTAGAGGCGATAAGGTGATAAGTTGGACAGATCGAGTGAAAAAAGCAATTTTCCCACACTACATCTCTCCATCTCACTATCACGCATTAGTTTCGCTTCCCCACCCACAATTTAAAAAAAGACCTGACAGGGCTCATTGCCTGCTTGAATTATGCAGAAACGGGCAGTGTTTAGGTCATGTAATTGATTCTGTTGGAAAGGGGAGAAATTGTGCTTTACAATGGTATTGACATTACAAGAAGTATTACGTTTTGGGGGGCTAAAATAAGGGCAATTGTACAGACCAAGGCGATGTAGGTGTTTACGTGAGTTTACGTTACATGCATTGATCTCAAAACAAACACAACTTCTTGCGAACGCTCGTGTCTGTCAATGCAATAGAATCCTCCTCCGGTGCGCTCTGCTTAAAATAAAATCACAAACTAAATCTTGTGTTTTTGGTATGTTTCATTGAATGCGGCTAATATGTTGATTCGATCACATTTCCCTAAGCAGAAGGAAACGCTAATAGCGTAAACCACAGGTGTCAAACTCAGTCCATGGAGGCCTTGTACTTGATTGATGAATTAAGGTCACTGATTAGGAAACAGACACTACGCCCTCCATGGAATGAGTTTGACACCCCCGGTGTAGACTAACGGGGCAAAATCTAGTATAGCTCAATCTAGTGCTTCTCGCACAGGTTTCTATTTCCTCTGCGCGTCAGTTTATAGGGAACATGGCTTCTGAAATCCTTTGTTTTGGACTTTGCGTGCAAGGAGAGTTTTCTGAAGACCGTTGGTTCCAGACAGATATCTAAAACAGTTGTCCAGCTCAATCTCATCTTCCCAGATTTGAATGTGAGGAAGAGTGTGTATTCTATGTTTGTTACTTTTGTATCTGTTATTAATGGCTATCTTTCCCCTGAACATTCCTGTCTCTATTCATATTCAGGACTTTCAAACTCCTGGTCGTTTTACCATTTAATCAAATACTATGGAAATACCCCACACCTTTTCCCTTCATTTCATTTCATTTAGCATTATACAAACACCTGTATTATTCATTCATCCTTTACATTCAGCACAATGATCCTGTTTATTTCCTAATAAATCCGTTGTTCATAAAGTATCTACTGTTCTCCATGAATGCATTGCCTTGCCATTTAACAGTACTCAATTACCTTCAGATAGAATTATGTGATCATTGTATTTATCCCTTGTTGCTAAGTGCTGACTCAGAACAAACAAGTGGTGCCCGATTAATGAATTCACATAGACACTCCTTTACACCTGGGAAGTGTCAAGGGGAGAGGAATGGTGAATGGTGTGGTAATGTTAACTGTGCTAGAAAAAGAAATAGAGCCGCACACTCTATATATACAGTATATAAACTCGTTTTCATTTATTGGGTAAAACACCAATGTTTCGGCAGACGTTCGGGAGCCTTCAGATGTTGCTGTTTTACCCAATAAATGACTGGGCGTTTATATACATAGAGAGTGTGCGTCTCTCTTTGTTTTTATAGCTTGCAGTTTATTCGCCGTTATTAAGCACCTCTACACAAAATAATGTTCTCTGGGTGTGCGCCAGCTTATGCTTTTTATTACAATGTTAACTGTGCTGCCATGAGCCTTAGACCCCGGTACCTGTGGTCTCTTCTGGTGAGTGACAGACCACCTCCCCCACCACCACCACCGCACTCAGGCCCTCCAGCCAGCGCTTCAGAGGGGCCGCATCACACCTGCACTCCCATGGGTTCTGCTGCAGGTCCACCTGGGAGATGATGGGAAAAGCTTTATTTCAGTCTGTTTCCATAGAAATGTGATTGGTGTCATACAAAATGAGGAACATCTGGACTAGTCAAATTAGATGCTCTAGAATCCCCTTTACAGACAGACTGACAGACACACCTGTGCCCATACACGTTACACACACACATCTATACTCATACACACCACCCCGCTACACACCCTGTCTGCACACACACCTAACCCCCTACAAACACCCCTCCCCATCCCTTCCTCCTACCTGCACCAGTCCAGTAAGGTGCTCTAACACCCCCTCTACAGGCAGGCTGAGGAAGTGGTTGTTGCGGAGGTTGAGGCGAGAGAGGGAGATGCCCTGGAACACTCCGACAGGAAGTGACCTCAGCAGGTTGGCGTTGAGGAAGAGCAGCTGGAGAGACGGCATGGGGCTGAACACTCCCGCCTCCACCACACCGATCTCATTGTATTCAAAGTACAGGTACCTACAAGGAGACATGATCATACAGGACCCAGGAACGTGTGTGTGTGAGTGAGTGTGTGTGTGACAGTCAGTCCTACCTGAGGTTAAGTAGACCCAGGAACATGTGTGGGCTAAGCCTCTGCAGGTTGTTGCCGTTCAGGTAGAGACTCCTCAGGGTCGGCAGGCTGGAGAACGCTCCCTCCTGGAGAACCAGACAGAGAGAGGAGAGAGAGAGAGAGAGAGAGAGAGAGAGAGAGAGAGAGAGAGAGAGAGAGAGGAGAGAGAGAGAGAGAGAGAGAGAGAGAGAGAGAGAGAGAGAGAGAGAGAGAGAGAGAGAGAGAGAGAGAGAGAGAGAGAGAGAGAGAGAGAGAGAGAGAGAGAGAGAGAGAGAGAGAGAGAGAGAGAGAGAGAGAGAGAGAGAGAGAGAGAGAGAGAGAGAGAGAGAGAGAGAGAGAGAGAGAGAGGAGAGAGAGACAGAGAGAGATACAGAAAGATAGAGAGACAGATAGACAGAAAGAGAGAGAGAGAGATAAAGAGAGACCGAGAAAGAGAGAGAGACAGAGAAAGAGAGCGAGAGAGAAAAAGAAGGTAAATACAGGGACTTCATGTCCATTGTGCCACAGGGCCCCTCAATGTTATCCAGGTGTATGACGCCTCAGGCTGAAGACAATCTGAACCCTAGGAGATTTTCTGCCTAAAGACACCATGAATAAAGGAGATCCTCTGGCTAATGACAACCTGAATAAATGAGATCCTCTGGCTAATGACAACCTGAATAAAGGAGATCTCCTGGCTAAAGACAACCTGAATAAATAAGATCCTCTGGCTAATGACAACCTGAATAAAGGAGATCGTCTGGCTAATGACAACCTGAATAAATGAGATCCTCTGGCTAATGACAACCTGAATAAATGAGATCCTCTGGCTAATGACAACCTGAATAAAGGAGATCCTCTGGCTAATGACAACATGAACAAATGAGATCCTCTGGCTAATGACAACCTGAATAAAGGAGATCCGGTTGTTTCCCAGGTGAAGTAGATCCAGACTGGAAAAATTCCAGAAATCTGACTTATAGATCCGCTGGATGAGGTTGCCGCTGAGGTACAGCTTCCGTCCGTTGAGGGGGCGTGGCATGAGCTGGGACACGTTGTTGAAGCCGCTCTCCTTACAGTTGACTGTCAATCCTAGGTCTGGAACAATTATACTGAATCAACTTTTGTTCAGCTCTTTCATACATTTCAGCCCAAAGTGTTTTGCATTGAGCACATACAGTATGCAAAGCTAGTCTCAGCAGTATGACATTATCAGACACAGTGGGGCGACTTCCTGTTTACAGACAACCACATAAATCACATTTGTCCCCTGTGCATAGTGCCATGATTGTCCCTGTTAGTTTGTGTCCCTTGTGGCTTGCCCACATTGTGAATAGCACAATAGTAGCAGTCTTGGCAAATTCAAATCTTGATGTTGTTTATATCTGTTATCAGGAAGTCACCCTGCTGTGTGTGATGTCATACTGCTGAGCCAAAGAAGTCCCATCCAAACTGTACCTGAGATGTGGAGGTTACAGGTGCACCCCAGAGGACATATGATAGGGATGGGGGGGCGAGTCTGGTACCCTGCGATGGGAGGGGGCTGGTTGGGGAGGAGGCTACGCTGGGTGGGGGGCGTCCTGGAGGCCCGGGGACGCTTGGTGGGCCGAGGGGACCTCTCTCTCCCCCTCCGCTCTGCCGATGATGAAGTTGACGAAGATGAGGTATGTGTGTTCTGATGGTGAACCATGGAGGACGGCTTGGTTGGTCTGGGCCTCCCAGGCTTGGGGTTCGCTTTTGGGTTAGAGGGCGGATGCTGAGGAGGCTGTACCCCTCCGTGCTTCTCCCTCTCTCCCTCCTTCTCCCCCTCTCCCTCCACCTCTCCGGCACACAGTTCTTTGCGTGGTATCTCCCTCAGGTCTTTCCCGTGCAGGTGGAAGGGGTATTCGCAGGTGATGTCCCCCACCACTGCGGTGTAGGGAATGTGTCCCAGCCAGGTCTGCAGCTGGACTGCCTCACAGCCACAGATCCAGGGGTTCTCCTCCAGCTGGAGCTCCATCAGGCTGCGGCCCACGTACTCCAGGGTCCCGGCGTAGGCCAGGCTCTTCAGACGGTTCCCCCGCAGGTCCAGGTGGGTCAGAGACACAGATCTGGGGGTGGAAGGGATCATTACGGCTGGGGTCAATTCCATTTCAATTCAGGAATGACATTTCCACACTGCGAAAAATTGGAATTGGTATTGGTGATCATGTTATTGAAGAATAAGGAACATGACTGATGCATGTTATAAATGTGATTGAAAACAACTTTTTCAGACAGTTACCTTGGTCAGAGTGAGAAACAGACCCATGATGTGGACATGGTAAAGCAGGTTTAATAAGTTTAATAAGCAGATACCTGAAGAGATGAGGAGGCAGAGCAGGGATCAGGTTGTCATTGAGGATGAGCACTCGTAATTTATGCAGGTAGCGTAGCGCCCCACTGTCGATGCGTTTGATGACATTGTAGTCGGCCTGTAGGTAGAGGGGATAGAGGTAAAGTCAAAGTGTTCAAATGTGACATTTTGACACAAACAGGAACTCATCAGGCTTGGGAGATCACACATAACTTATTGATTATCGTTGTCACAGTAAGTATGGATGTAGACTAATCACAGTGATTATTGATGAGGATTGACCACAGTGTTTATTGATGGTTCTAATGGGTAGTAATGATGTCAGGCCTACCTGCAGGTACTCCAGTGCCTCCAGGCCAGAGAAGGTGTCGTTGCGGAACACCTCCAGTTTGTTCTCGTGGAGGTAGAGGCGTCTCAGTGTCCCCAGACCATGAAACGCCCCGGCACGGATGTCCTGCAGCGCGTTGTTGCCTAGGTTTATCGCCACGGCATTGCTATGGTGCAGGAAGCCATTGCTATAGAGACGCCTCAAGGAGTTCCTCTGCAGGTTGAGCTTGAAGGGGCGGAGCCAAGACTGGGACACCTGATTGGTTGATTGATTGATTGGTTGGTTGACTTTATTTAATCTTATACAAATAAACATATGCCAAAACAGAAACACTACATTTAGTGCAGTAATGCAGTACAGTGCAGAACAGGGTTGTTTATTAATATACTACTGCAGTATGTATATTATAAAATTAGGTACATTAGATTAAGCTAATGCAGTGCAGTCACCTGGCTGGCGTTAGTGAAGCCCCGCCCATCACAGTGCACGTGCAACACTCCCTCTTTGACCTCACACGTGCACGGCTCGAAGCACGGTTCGTCCACCTCCTCCTCCGAGCTGTCCACCATAGGGGTGTGTGTGGAGGTGGGCGTCGGGGTGTGTGTGTGAGTGTGTGTCTGGGTCGGGGTCACACAACCCAGGACCACCACAGACAGCAGGGAGAACCACAGCATCCTACCTCCTCTGCCTTCAGCCCAGCCCAGGGCAGCGGCACACACCCACCCCTCACCACACTGCATACAGAAACACACACATGACTACTGTTAAATGGGATCCTATCAGACCCAACAAAATGATGCTTATGCATGTCCCTTTGTTTGTGAACTACTGGCACCATCGCGTTAACGTTACTGTTCCTAGTAGTACTCTGGTTTCACATCCTGGAACCAACACTTGGACTGGTACCAGAATAAACTTGGTTTTCACATGAGTGAAAATATAATTTTATATCGTATATAGATATATGAGTTATAGTGCTATATTTAAGGGGATGTGGTATATGGCCAATATAACACGGCTAAGGGCTGTTCTTAGGCACAACGCAATGCAGAGTAAATATTCTTATACACTGGGTGGTTCGAGCCCTAAATGCTGATTGGCTGACAGCCGTGGTATATCAGACCGTATACCACAGGTATGACAAAACATTTATTTTTACTGCTCTAATTACCTTGGTAACCAGTTTATAATAACAATAAAGCACCTCAGGGATTTGTGATATATGGCCAATATACCACGGCTAAAGGCTGTGTCTTGACACCCCGCGTTGTGTCATGCGTAAGAACAGCCCTTAGCTGGTATATTGGCCATATACCACACCCCCTCTGACCTTATTGCTTAATTATAATATAATATAATTGACATTTATAGTATATATATTTATATAGAGGTTATAGCACGGTTCAGGATACATACCAGACAGTGATGTGGAAAACACACATTACATTCATCAACAAGGAACAAACAACAGCAATCCAAGTCCATTATAATACATTAGGTTGATTACCATGATAATACAGCAGATAGCATGAGAGAGGATCTGAAAACCTCTTCGGGACATAAGAGGCTGCTTTAAAATCATAATGACAGTCAGAGTGATGCTGATGATGACAATAAAATAATAGATTATAAACACAGGGCCGGATGGATGAGAGGAGAAGACTGCACTCGAAAACAAGAGATGCAGTATAATTCTATGCTGTCTTTAACCAGGAAATTACATCAGGAGAAGGAGTCTCTCTTTGCCTGATTCATGTAACTTGGAGGCCACCATGCAGAAGGTAATGGGCTACTAATCAAAAAACAATAACAATCAGAAGCTACTAGCCAGTTCAATTGCTCCTGCATATAGACAGACAGAGAGCCGTCCTCAGGCTCAATTACTCCTGCATATAGACAGACAGAGAGCCGTCCTCAGGCTCAATTGCTCCTGCATATAGACAGACAGAGAGCCGGTTGGCTGCTGGACGAGATTAGTTTAGAAGCAGCTAGCACGCACTGAAGAAGGCCATGATAATGAAGGTAAAAAAAGAATAATGAATAATGCAATAATAACAACAACAGCAACTACAACAGCGATAATGTAACAATAAGGACAATGTAATCAAATGCAACGATAATGTCACAATAAGGATAATGCAATAAAGTGCAGTGGTAATGTAACAACAAGGACCATGCAACAAAATGTAATGATAATGTAACAGTAAGGATAATGTAATAAAAGCTAATGATGTGAATCAGTGGCTGGGAAAATACTGCAGTACGATAAACAGACAACCTGAGACGAGATGTCAGAGAGAGGTGATTATGGAATGAGAGGAAGAGGACAAGAGGAGAGAAGAGGAGAAGGGGAGTGGAAAAGAAAGGGGGAGAGGAGAGGATGATAGATATGAAAGAAGACTGAGAGCAGGGAAAAGAAGATGAGAGACGGGGAAGAGAAGAAAATAGAAGATTGGAGTGAGGGGGAAATGAGCAGAGGGAGCAGAAGAGAGAGAAAAGCAAAAGAGAGGACTGGGAAGAGGAGAGGAGGAGCAGAATGTTGTGCTGAAGAGAGAGGATTGATTGCGTAACGATGAGAAACCATGAGTCAGTCAGTCAAGGCTATCGTGTCGCTTTCTCTCTTGCTCTCTTTCTCTCACACACAGACACACACAGGAGAGCTCCAAGTGAAACGGCTCAAATCTATTGATATTGATTGTATCAAAAGCCTTCCTTTACCCTGCACACAGTGTTCCCTGGCTGGAGAGAAATAGAAGGAGAGAAAGAGAGAGAGAGAGATAGTGTGTGTGTGTGTGTGTGTGTGTGTGTGTGTGTGTGTGTGTGTGTGTGTGTGTGTGTGTGTGTGTGTGTGTGTGTGTGTGTGTGTGTGTGTGTGCACGCGTGCGCGTGCGTGTGCGTGTGTGCGCGTGCGTGCGTGTGCGTGTGTGTGTGTGTGTGTGTGTGTGTGTGTGTGTGAGAGAGAGAGAGAGAGAGAGAGAGAGAGAGAGAGAGAGAGAGAGAGAGAGAGAGAGAGAGTAGAGAGGTTTGTAGAGTGAGTGGATAAATACATGCAGGTTTGTATTCAGTGGATAAATACATGCAGGTTTGTATTCAGTGGATAAATACATGCAGGTTTGTATTCAGTGGACTCTAGTATCCTTTTCACACTATAATTATGAGGTTAAACATATTGTGCTGGATCAATATTTAAATAGACACTACTGAAGTATTGCAATTTGGTCCTCATTGGATAATGACTGTCTGACCTACAAGACAACGCTGTTTACTTCCTCTAGCCACTTGATTGGCTAATAACTCAGGCCCCTCTCTCTCCTGTCACCCTCTCTCATTTTTCATCTCTCTCTCGCACAGAAATCTATTCATCCATCCATCCACTCATCTATCCATTCATCTATGCATCCAGAACAGGTGTGGTTAGACCTACTTTGATTTTCTTTCGTGACTCTTCCTTCCTTGTTTCCTTCCTTCTTACCTTCCTCCCCCTGTTCTCCATCCCACGGCCCTGCACCCTGGCGCAAACCAACCAGCAATGACCGCGGCAGCTGCTTACTACAACACATATTCATGTCACATAATCCCAGCGTCTACCTTTCCTCACGAACCCACTGTCCAACCAGGGCCGATACATAGCTCTCCCTGCCTGGCGCAATCCGGCCCCTCTTCCCTAGAAACACAACCTACCATTCCAAAATCAAGACTATGTTAATTAATAGCTACATCCATACAATAACGTCAATTAGTAACATTACTGGGCACAATTGTAATTATAGAATTACTGCATGTCCAAATAGTCATTAATATAACCTATCAAGGCACTAAATCCTTGGCACTAACGCAAACCATTTATATTCGCCTTTGTCTGCCTCCCGCTTCCCCTCCCACTAGCGCTAAGAACCGTTTAGCGGCAGTGGGGAGACGGGGTCTTTACTCACTCAGGTCCCGCGAAGAAATCCACGAACAGCCGATGGGAGACTTTATGCTTTGGATGTCGACATGTCTGTTTGCTTTTCAGCTGCACTCTTCCTTCCCTCTCTCCTTGCCTCTCCTGGAGCGGTTGAGGCGGATGGGGGGAGCAGAGGGAACGTGACAGGACTGCAATGTGGATGAGAGAGAGATAGAGAGAGAGAGAGAGAGAGAGAGAGAGAGAGAGAGAGAGAGAGAGAGAGAGAGAGAGAGAGAGAGAACCGTAGAAAAAGCGCACCGCTTCCCCTCTCCAGCGCTCAACAGTGCTGCCCGCGGGAACTCAGCTGCGGCGCGGGGCTGCCACCGAACACGCGCATAATGCTGCGTGGAATATTTTAGGAGGATGACTTGTCTCTCCGTCTTTGATAACCGGGTAGCCTAATTAAAGTAAAGAAAACGAAGTAGCCTAAAGGACAATAAAAGAAAGGAGGAATGAGTGGAGTGAAGTGGGAAACTGGGGAAGTATTCGAAGAAGAAGCTGGTTTGGATTTAGTGCCATGCTTAATTCTATTTGAATTATACATGCCTAAAACAAACCACAGTAGGCCTATAGGGCTACAGGGTAGGTTACTTCGCCAAGAAACAGTTTAGTACTAGAGTGGTGGGTCCTGCAGCCAATGTAAATGTAATCGGTGTCCATTGGGGTATTTGTAAATAAGGGTTTAAACGTTAAAAACGGGTAGGTCTGTAAAAGTGGCCAAATATTCTTCGTTTTGAATTATTCCTCAATCGAGGGTTGTTGACAGATGACACCACGCAGACATTAGGTTACCTACACGGTTGGCCTAGCGGGCTATCTACTGTATCTTCACATGTACAGATGTAAATCATCCTACCCAGGCCTTTAGCTTTACCGACAATAATTCATCATCTCATTACTTTATTCATCTCTGCTCATGCCCTTAAGCACCAACAACGGATTTCTAGAGAACCGGTGTTTTAGTTACCATGGCGACCCGCGCCAGCCGGCATCCTTGCAGCATCCTTGCACACCTCGGTAGACTGACTTATCTCCTGCTCTTCTACTGTACTGTATATACAGAATCTACTGTATAGACCGTTTGTACACACACACACACACACTTGTTAATAATAAAAATTGGGAATTGGGCTTGAACAATAATGTGATGGAATGTATGGAGAAAGACTGGCCATAATAGCCAACATCGGACACAGTAACTTCAAAGCAGCTCATTGGCAAGTAAGTTACTGTATTTCATATTGCAGTACATCTACTGTAATCTAAATACAGAATCAAAGCAAGAACTGTGTAATGAGACAGTACAATACCGTATAATTGATTGTATTATACAGTAACAAAGTAAATGCTACTGTAATCGTAATGAATGAGTGAATTAATTAAATTCATTGAGGGGAGATGGGGTTTCTATATTCACAGTATTTTATTGTAATTGGTGCAAGCAGGTTACAGCATGTCAATGAATATATGGTGTTTTTTAGTACTTACACTTCTAGAGGCCAGCTTCCAAACTGGCAGCAACTAAAAGGCCGAACAGACCAACATGACATGGCAGAATGCTCAACCATTAATGGTTTAAGACTGCCACTGCAATCTGTCCCCTATACATTTTAAATTGATGGGGCACTACTACCGCATACCAGTTAAATTGGTACAGCACTCCCACTAACAGGTGCAACAAACATAGCCTCTGACAAGGCACGCCTCAAAATATGTTACTGAGCCAGAACAAAATACCATGCACCCACTAGTGTTCCCCCAAAAAATTGCGCTGCAAAAATATGGAAATACAGGACTTCTATCCCTGGTCACAACATTTTCCCACTATGAACCATAATTTAGAGTATGCTGCAGTGAAATGTTTCAAGGTATTTTACTGTTGATAATGCCAAAAACGACTGTATAAATGACCGTTTTATCTTACAGTATGGGCCTAACAGCACATCACAACATGTGCATGCAGGCCTGGCCTACATACCATTATAACCATTTCCAGTTCAATTTCACATTGATCTCAGCTTACATTAATGTGAATTACCTACGGGTAATGGAGTAGTACTTACATCTACCTCTCTCTCTCTCTCTCTCTACTTATATATATATATATATATATATATATATATATAGATATATACAGTGGGGCAAAAAAGTATTTAGTCAGCCACCAATTGTGCAAGTTCTCCCACTTAAAATGATGAGAGACGCCTGTAATTTTCATCATAGGTACACTTCAACTATGACAGACAAAATGAGGGGAAAAAATCAAGAAAATCACATTGTAGGATTTTTTCCCCACTGTATGTATATATATATATATATATATATATATATATATATATATATATATATATATATATATATATATATATATATATATATAGAGAGAGAGAGAGAGAGAGAGAGAGAGAGAGAGAGAGAGAGAGAGAGAGAGAGAGAGAGAGAGAGAGAGAGAGAGAGAGAGAGAGAGAGAGAGAGAAAGAAAGATAGATAGAAAGATAGATAGATAGATAGATAGATAGATGTAAGTACTACTCCATTACCCGTAGGTAATATCTATATATATATATGTCTCTCTCTGTCTCTCGCTCTCTCTGTCTGTCTCTCTCTTGTCTGTCTCTCTCGCTCTCTCTCTCACTATGTCTCTCTCAATCTCTCTCTCTCTCCTGACAGAGATAAAAAAAATGAGAATCTTTCCTCGTAGATGTTTATCAGAGAGGGAGAGACTGAGGCACTTCCAGTAATGTCAATGTGTGTGTGTGTGTTTGTTTGTGTGTGTGTGTTAGATGATGGTTATAGATTTCAGAGCTCTCAGGTGCATTAGTGTATGATAACAGTTTTCCCACAAAGCTATAATGCACAAACAATGGAAACACACACAAAAACACGTACGTGCACACGCACTTGTACGCTTACACATGGTATAGGACCAGATACAGTGCCTTCGGAAAGTATCCAGACCTCTTGACTTTTTCCACATTTTGTTACATTACAGCCTTATTATAAAATTGATTGAATACTTTTTTCCCTCATCAATCTACATACAATACCCAATAATAACAAAGCGAAAACAAGTTTTTAGAAAAATCTTATTTACATAAGTGTTCAGACCCTTTCCTATGAGACTCGAAATTGAGCTCAGATGCATCCTGTTTCCATTGATCATCCTTGAGATGTTTCTACTTGATTGGAATCCACCATAGGCAAATTCAATTGATTGGACATTATTTGGAAAATCACACACCTGTCTATATAAGGTCCCACAGTTGACAGTGCATGTCAGAGCGAAAACCAAGCCATGAAGTCGAAAGAATTGTCCGTAGAGCTCCAAGACAGGATTGTTTTGATGCACAGATCTGGGGAAGGGTACCAAAACATTTCTACAGCATTGAAGGTCCCCAACAACACAGTGGCCTCCATCATTCTTAAATGGAAAAAGTTTGGAACCACCAAGACTCTTCCTAGAGCTGGCCGCCTGGCCAAACTGAGCAATCGGGGCAGAAGGGCCTTGGACCAAAAAAAATAGTCCATCAAGGAAAACACTGTCTTGCGCACACCCAACACCTCTCATCACTCCGAGAACATCATCCCCACAGGGAAGCATGGTGGTGGCAGCATCATGCTGTGGGGATGTTTTTCATCAGCAGGGACTGGGAAACTGGTCAGAATGGAAGGAATGATGGATGGAGCTAAATACAGGGAAATTATTGAGGGAAACCTGTTTCAGTCTTCCAGGGATTTGAGACTGGGACAAAGGTTCAGTTTCTGTTTTTTGTCTTATTTCTTGTTTGTTTCACAATAAAAAATATTTTGCATCTTCATAGTGGTAGGCATGTTGTGTAAATAAAATGATACAAACCCCCCAAAAAGCCATTTTAATTCCAGGTTGTAAGGCAAAAAATATGAAGAATGCCAAAGTGGGTGAGTACTTTCGCAAGCCACTGTATTTCTCTGTGAACAATTTAACAACAGACTTTCAGCATTCTTATTTGTATTAGTATTTATTATGGATCCCCATTAGCTGATACGAAGGCAGCAGATACCCTTCCTGGTGTCCAGCAAAAATTAAGGCAGCAGTATACATTTGTAAGGAACAGATGCTGTGAGACGAAAAGCAGGTACAGGAAGTGAACATTTAATAAATCATGGACATGAAACAAACCAGAACAGTGTCTGGACAGGGGAAAAATAAAATGACAATACGATAATAATGCTGACAAAGGGAACAAACTAAGGAACAGACAGATATAGAGGGGGCAATCAACAAAGTGAAGGAGTCCAGGTGAGGCCAATGTGCACTGATTCACGTAATGATGTTTATAGGTGTGCGTAATGACGGGCAGCCTGGCGCTCTCGAGCGCCAGGAAGGGGAAGCGGTAGCAGGGACAACATTATAATAAAAATGTTAAACATTAAAATACATTTTACAACAGATTTCACAATACATTAAGTCTGTGCCCTCCGGCCACTACTCTACTACGTCACAGAGCACTCAACATGAGAAGGGCACTCAACATGTACTGCACTGACACAAATGACTGATGATTGGCTGAAAGAAATTGTCATGGCTTTACATCTACCATATCATGGGTTGAGAGTTATCTATCCAAAAGAACACAGAGGGGCTTCTTTAATGGAAGCTTCTCGAATGTAAAACATGTAAAGTGTGGTATTCCGCAAGGCAGCTGTCTTGTTCCTTTACTGTTTTCTATTTTTAATAATAATCTACCACGGGCATTTAACAAAACCTGTGGGTCTATGTATGCTGATGATTCAACATTATATTGTCAGGAACCACAGCTAGTGAAATCACTGCATCCCTAAACAAAGAGTTAGACTGTAATTTGTCATGGTCAAGGCATATTGGTTCAATTGTTGTATAGATGTTGAGAGGTATGTCTGTGATAAAGAGATGATCAGCATTTTTAACACCACAGTCAACCACAAGTTCTGCAGGCTCTCGTTTGATCTCATTTTTACTATTGGTGGTCAAATGCTGCAAAGAAGGACCTAGAAAAGCTGCAGCTGGAACCAGAACAGAGCAGCACGTCATACCCTTCAATGTACCCAGAGGTCAATGTCAACAATATCCATGGCGGTCTTTTTTGGCTCAAAGCAGAGGAGAGATTTACTGCATCAATTGTTTTTTGTCATATAGGTCAACTGAACAGCAAATCTGATTTAAAAAAACAAATAAAGCAACTCCTGACGGCACAACACTTCTCCCCCATGTGACCTAATTTGTATGTGTATGTACTGACATAACTGATAGACACACACACATAGAGACACACACACACACACACACACCCTTTAGTTGTAGTTTAAAAAATATTTGTTTATAAATAAGTCTGTAATGTGTATGTACATTTTTTTAATATATGTAAATTCTAAAGTATTTTTGTCTGTAATGTCTTTTTTGTTATGTATCAGACCCCAGGAAGACTAGCTATCGCCGTTGACATCACCTAATGGGGATCCTAATCAAAAATAATAAATCATAAAGGGAGCCAACAGAGATGCTAATCAGATACCTCTGTCTATTCTCTGGGGGTAGAGTTGTGCACTGTGTGTGTGAGTGTACTTTTTAGACTGTTGGAGGAGCCTCTAAAATAGGTAGTCTATTTATACTCAAGTAGTATCTATGTTAAGAGCTGTCCAGTGCTGAAATTGACTGCATTACCTCTCTTCTCTTCCTCTTTTTTGTTCATTCCTCTGCACCATTAAACCTGACAAATACCTCTTCTTTCTTTCTTTCTTTCCCTACTCTCTTCTTCTGTGGACTCCACCCAGCCAGAGATGAGACACTCTGCTCTGGCTTCTACTCACCTCTAGTCTCTTGCATTTGGTTCTGGAAAATAAACAAACAAACAAACACACACACACACCGATACACACACACACACACACACACACCAGCTAATGAATTAAACCCCCTGCTTAAATTAGGGTTTTAATCAGTTGCCATGGGAACCTCGGCCCTTTAGAATCTAAAGTCAGACGAAGTACACACATACGCACACATATACACACAGGTAGAAACACACACAAAGACAGAGAGACAAATATAATATAAATAAATAGCATAGAATGACATAGAGTCGACTGTATTTTTGTAAGTATTGTTGAATCTTCCCTGGCCTGGTTCTGCATTAAACAGACTGAAGTCTGTGGTTTCATTAGTCATTATCAGGATATCCAGCACATTATCATTGGTCTTCAGTCTGTTCAGGAGAATGAGAGTCTAATCTGTGTCTCTGCAAACGGCCCAAAAGCAAGGTCATGTCTTAAGCAGTCGCTCGTTCAACTGTAGGCCCACAGACGATCAACAGATAAACTATCAATATTTGCCCTGTTTTCGCCTACCCCCTAGCGGCTCAACACGGCCACAAGAAGGTTTGGAATTTAGGAAGCAATTCAATAGAACGTATCACTTGTATTCTACTGTATCTGCATCACAATGTACAGTTGCCTACCTCAAGCCTATCAATGGACAAACCAACATGCGACTGTAACTACCTCGATGCTGATTTTATTACGGTGCAATGAATGAGTGCTGGAAAATATAAACTCATTATGGACTGCTGTAACGCGGGACTGTGGTAAGTATAGGTCCTGCCAGACAACTTGTCGACACTGTCCATTTTGTTGTCGCTGCTAGTGCTACAGTACTTGTTAGTTACAACAGTCTCGTGTTGCTGCTACAATGTAACCACAATGTGAAGAGTAGAGAAGTTCCCACGTGTGGCGTATTTTTGCCCAATCACGGTCGTTTAAAGTTTCCGTAATCACGCCCCTGGGTGTGTCTGCCTTGTTCCGGAGCAATCAAATGTTGCAATGTTGAAATGCTCTTGGCGTTCGACGAATCAAGGCGCTCCTTATAGCAAAATAAGCATCCTACCATATGCAGGGGAAACGCTAGGTTCCATCCCTGTGATATCAAGAAGCAAGGTATGGAATCATCGCCGGGACCAACGCTACTTCGTTAGCTGTCAAACTTGACCAAATATAAGATTAATTTCTAGGACATAGAACCAATTTGAAGTATACGTTCCCGTCGTAGAAAAGTTGGGTGGGGTTTGACATGTATTGTGTGAGTCGCTAGCCTAGAAAAGTCTGGGGCTTTTTGATAGACTTGTCGGTCGATCGTGGTGAAGTAGCCTATATCTGTGTTACTGTATCTTTCATATTATTGCCATTTTGTAACCGGTGACTCGCTTGCTACAGTTTGCTGCTAGCGATATAAGTTGGCTGACTTGCAGTGCTGACTGAGCCTACATTAAGCCCGCAGAGAGGCGAGTGTAGGGCACTTGGGGACTAGGGTTGTGTTTTTGTAGCTGACACAGCTGAATTACGGGCGAACAAACCAGACAGGCGTTAGGTGAATAGATGTATTGTCGCCTCATCACCCCCCCCCCCCATTGCATCTGTTGACTGTGTCTGGAATGATAATACTTTTTTGACAGCTGATCAAACTAATACATAGATGTTTGCTTTGCAGAGTCTTACTTTCAATCACTGTCACTTCTTGACAGATCTGTCATTAAAATGAAATATTTACTCAGTAGCCTAGCTTAAGCAATAATTTTAAATTAAATCCAGCCCATCACCATTGCTGTCCTTAGAGTGACACGCTGTGTCACAGTGTTGGCCAGTAGAGCAGGGCCATTCAGTTCCAGACCTGCAGGACCCAAACCCCTGTGGTTGTCATCCTTCCCTGCTAATCAGGGACTGACTCAGACCTGGCACACAAGGTGAATGGACTCTCTGCCCGATCAGTGACATGAATGAACTTCCAAGTAGAGAAGAGTCCCTCCAGACCTGGAGTTGAATAACCTGTCTATTGGTTTCCCTGTGTCCTATTCACCGTGGCCCTCTGTTGTCGCCTCGCAGTGCCAAAGTGTCGTCGCTATTCAGAATGCCACAGACCAACAAGTCCAGAAGTGCCTCAGCCAGTGGCTCTAGTACCGGACCGGACCGAGGGGAGGAAAGAGAAGAAGAAAGAGAGGAAGCGGAGCCAGAGCCAAAGGTCCAAGTCCAGGAAGCAGGGGATGGAGGAGGAGAGAACACTGGAGACCCAGAGATCATCAAGTCCCCTAGTGACCCCAAACAGTACAGGTAACATCAATGTTTACCTTACACACCAACATGTGTGTGTGAGAGAGAGAGAAAGATAATGTGTGTGTGTGAGAGTGAGAGAGAGAGAGAGACTGTGTGAGTGTGAGAGAGAGAGACTTTTTCTTTCCATCCGTCTGTTTGTTTGTCTGTCTGTCTGTCTGTCTGTCTGTCTGTCTGCGAGACTCTGCAGGGTGTCTGGGAGCGTAACAGGTCTCATGTTGGCCAAGGAGCGGTGTAAAGAAGACATTCTGCTGTCATTTTAAACCAACTGAAGCACGCAGTTTCGGAGGGCCAAACTGTGTGTGTGGTTGTGTCAGCATTTTAGAATAAGAGAATAGTGTTTACCTCTGTCTAACCCCTCCCACAGGTACATCGAGCTGACCAATGGGCTTCGAGTTCTGCTAATTTCAGACTTCACTGGTCCCGCCTCTTCTGGAGATGACGAATCAGAGGAGGAGGAGGAACTGGAGGAGGAAGAGGAGGAAGAAGACTCAGGAGAGGAAACAGAGGAAGAGTCTGAAGAAGAGGAGGATGACAAGGACAGTGACTTTGAGGATGACGAGGATGGAGGGAAGAGGAAGAAGGGACACTCAGAGAAACAGGTGAGAGGGTGACCTGAAGAGGAAATAGCAGCACATTAGCAGCAATAGTAATAAGGGTGTTGATGATTGTGTGTTTGTGTGTGTGTTTGCGTGTGTGTGTCAGTCTGCAGCAGCGCTGTGTGTGGGTATTGGCAGCTTCAGTGACCCCAATGACCTCCCAGGCCTCGCCCACTTCCTGGAACACAGTGAGTATGATGGCCCTTAAGGATGAGATGGTTTTGTTGTAATAAATCTGGTGCAATGCTGTGTTTGTGACACAAGGGGATATAAAACAGACTCTCCTCTCCTCCCCCTCTCCTCTCCTCCTGTAGTGGTGTTCATGGGCAGTGAGAAGTACCCATCAGAGAATGGTTTCGATGCCTTCCTGAAGAAACATGGGGGCAGTGACAACGCTTCCACGGACTGTGAGAGAACCGTCTTCCAGTTTGACGTCCAGAGAAAGAAATTCAGAGAGGCTCTGGACAGGTCAGCAACACACCACCATTATAGTCTCTGTGCCTTGTCTCTTGTTTCGGATTAGTCCATCTGACTTTGTACCTGTCTGTGATTGGCTCTCTCCAGATGGGCCCAGTTTTTCATCTGTCCTCTGATGATCCGAGACGCCATCGACAGGGAGGTGGAAGCTGTCGACTCCGGTGAGAGGCATTCTGGGGGAAAAATGTTGACTTTATTCAGACCTTATGCACTGGTTATGTAGTGACCTGCTCCCCCTTCTCTCTTTTATCAGAGTACCAACTGGCCAAGCCGTCTGACTCTCACAGGAAAGAGATGTTGTTTGGGAGTCTAGCGAAGCCAGGTCACCCCATGGGCAAGTTCTGCTGGGGTGAGGACACGCACGCATGCACGCACACACACACACACAAAAAAACTACTCTGTGTACTGTGTTGTCATGTGTAAAGGAGAGACAGATGTTGTGTTATTGTGGTATGTGACTGAGCTGTTGTCATGGTTTCACCCGGTGGTTGTCATGGTTTCCCCAGGTAATGCCCAGACTCTGAAGACAGAGCCCAGGAAAAAGAAGATCAATGTTTACAAGAGGCTCCGCTCCTTCTGGAAGAGACATTACTCTGCCCACTACATGACCCTGGCTGTGCAGTCTAAAGGTGATGCGCACTCACACACACACATACACACACACGACCTTGCCGCGCAGTCACACATGTAACTCTGTCGTCCTCCATACACACACACGACCTTGCCGCGCAGTCACACATGTAACTCTGTCGTCCTCCTCTGTCGGTGTGTGTGTGTGTCTGTGTGTGTGTGTGTAGAGAAGCTGGACACTCTAGAGGAGTGGGTGAAGGAGATCTTCAGTGGAGTGCCCAACAAGTGAGTCTCAGCTGTACATGAATCCCTCACCATTCAAATATTATATGGCCATTTAGCGAACACTTACTGAACCCTGTTCCTCAGTGCTCAGCCCAAGCCGGACTTCTCTGAGCTGCTAGATCCCTTTGATACTCCAGCCTTCAACAAGCTGTACAGAGGTAGGAACACCTGCTCTATTGAGCTGACCTGCACAGCCTTTCCTCCTGATCTCCATTAGAGCCATACAGCTTCAGTTCAGCTCACTAAAAACAAGATTTTGAATGGGAATGAATTGTTGGTTCCCAAAAAGATACGCTCACAAGTGTAGTAAGACATAGCTGTGTGTTTCAGTTGTTCCTGTGAGGAAGGTCCATGCTCTGACCATCACCTGGTCCCTGCCTCCTCAGGAGAAACACTACAGGTAAGAAACACAACTACATATAATACAGCTACTCCAGATAGTACAGCTATTACATATAATACAGCTGTTACATATAATACAGCTGTTACATATAATACAGCTATTACAGATAATACAGCTACTCCAGATAATACAGCTATTACATATAATACAGCTGTTACATATAATACAGCTGTTACATATAATACAGCTATTACAGATAATACAGCTACTCCAGATAGTACAGCTATTACATATAATACAGCTGTTACATATAATACAGCTATTACATATAATACAGCTATTACATATAATACAGCTATTACATATAATACAGCTGTTACATATAATACAGCTATTACAGATAATACAGCTACTCCAGATAATACAGCTACTCCAGATAATACAGCTACTACAGATAGTACAGCTACTACAGATAATACAGCTATTACAGATAATACAGCTACTCCAGATAATACAGCTACTCCAGATAGTACAGCTATTACATATAATACAGCTATTACATATAATACAGCTACTACAGATAATACAGCTACTCCAGATAGTACAGCTATTATATATAATACAGCTACTGCAGATAATACAGATAATATAGCTATTACAGATAATACAGATACTCCAGATAATACAGCTACTCCAGATAATACAGCTACTCCAAATTGTCCAACTGAATGTAGTCAACTGAAATGTGTCTTCCGCATTTAACCCAACCCCTCTGAATCATAGAGGTGCGGGGGGCTGCCTTAATCGACATCCACTTCTTCGACGCCCGGGGAACTGTGGGTTAACTGCCTTGCTTAGGGGCAGAATGACACATTTTTCACATGTCAGCTCAGCGATTTGATCCAGCAACCTTCTGGTTACTGGCCCAATGCTCTAACCTCTAGTATAATAGAGCTACTACAGATAATACAGCTACTACAGATATTACAGGTACTACATATAATACAGCTACTACAGATATTACAGGTACTACATATAATACAGCTACTACAGATAATACAGCTACTACAGATAGTACAGCTACTACAGATATTACAGGTACTACATATAATACAGCTACTACAGATAATACAGCTACTACAGATAGTACAGCTACTACAGATATTACAGGTACTACATATAATACAGCTACTACAGATAATACAGCTACTACAGATATTACAGGTACTACATATAATACAGCTACTACAGATAATACAGCTACTACAGATAGTACAGCTACTACATATAATACAGCTACTACAGATAATACAGCTACTACAGATATTACAGACAATACAGCTATTACAGATAATACAGCTATTACAGATAATACAGCTACTACAGATATTACAGACAATACAGCTATTACAGATAATACAGCTACTACAGATAATACAGCTACTACAGATAGTACAGCTACTACATATAATACAGCTACTACAGATAATACAGCTACTCCAGATAATACAGCTACTACAGATAATACAGCTACTACAGATAATACAGCTACTACAGATATTACAGCTACTACAGATAGTACAGCTACTACAGATAGTACAGCTACTACAGATAATACAGCTATTACAGATAATACAGCTACTACAGATATTACAGCTACTACAGATATTACAGCTACTACAGATAGTACAGCTACTACAGATAGTACAGCTATTACAGATAATACAGCTACTACAGATAATACAGCTACTACAGATAATACAGCTACTATAGATAATATGGCTACTACAGATAATACAGCTAGTATAGATAATACAGATACTACAGATAATACAGCTACTGCAGATAATACAGATAATACAGCTATTACAGATAATACAGCTACTACAGATAGTACAGCTACTACAGATAGTACAGCTACTCCAGATAATACAGCTACTGCAGATAATACAGATACTATAGATAATATGGCTACTACAGATAATACAGCTAGTATAGATAATACAGATACTACAGATAATACAGCTAATACAGTTACTGCAGATAATACAGATAATACAGCTACTGCAGATAATACAGATAATACAGCTATTACAGATAATACAGCTACTACAGATAGTACAGCTACTACAGATAGTACAGCTACTACATATAATACAGCTATTACAGATAGTACAGCTATTACATATAATACAGCTACTACAGATAGTACAGCTACTCCAGATAATACAGCTACTGCAGATAATACAGATAATACAGCTATTACAGATAATACAGCTATTACAGATAGTACAGCTATTACATATAATACAGCTACTACAGATATTACAGCTACGACAGATATTACATGTAATACAGCTACTACAGACAGTACAGCTACTACATATAATACAGCTTTATAACAGAGGAACTACAGGAGAGATACTACTCCAGACAGCTTTATAACAGACAGCTTTATAACAGAGGAACTACAGGAGAGATACTACAGTTGATGATGCACCTCTCTCTCTGCCTCACTCTTTCTTCCTCTCTTCAACCCCCCATCCCGTTCTTGCTCCACCTCTCTCTCTCTCTTTCTCAGGGTGAAGCCTCTCCACTACATCTCTTGGCTGATTGGTCACGAGGGCACAGGCAGCATCCTATCAATTCTCAGGAGGAAGTGAGTCAGAACTACAGCATACAGGACTACATAACCCACAATGCACTGTTTTATAGCAATGTTTATGTGGCAACTGTACTTAGGTGCTGAGGTGTGTGTGTGTGTGTGTGTGTGTGTAGGTGCTGGGCCATGGCTCTGTTTGGAGGGAACAGTGAAACAGGCTTTGACCAGAACTCTACCTACTCCATCTTCTCCATCTCCATCACACTCACTGACCAAGGATTCCAGAACTTCTACCAGGTTGGTACACAGTCACTGACCAAGGATTCCAGAACTTCTACCAGGTTGGTACACACTCACTGACCAAAGATTTCAGAACTTCTACCAGGTTGGTACACACTCACTGACCAAGGATTCTAGAACTTCTACCAGGTTGGTACACACTCACTGACCAAGGATTCTAGAACTTCTAACCCTAACCCTAGTTATAAACCTAACCCTAGTTATAAACCTAACCCTAGTTATAACCCTAACCCTAATTATAACCCTAACCCTAATTATAAACCTAACCCTAGTTATAAACCTAACCCTAGTTATAACCCTAACCCTAATTATAACCCTAACCCTAGTTATAAACCTAACCCTAGTTATAAACCTAACCCTAGTTATAAACCTAACCCTAGTTATAAACCTAACCCTAGTTATAAACCTAACCCTAGTTATAACCCTAACCCTAATTATAACCCTAACCCTAGTTATAAACCTAACCCTAGTTATAACCCTAACCCTAGTTATAACCCTAACCCTAGTTATAAACCTAACCCTAGTTATAACCCTAGTTATAACCCTAACCCTAGTTATAAACCTAACCCTAGTTATAAACCTAACCCTAGTTATAACCCTAACCCTAGTTATAACCCTAACCCTAGTTATAACCCTAACCCTAGTTATAAACCTAACCCTAGTTATAACCCTAGTTATAAACCTAACCCTAGTTATAACCCTAGTTATAAACCTAACCCTAGTTATAACCCTAACCCTAGTTATAACCCTAACCCTAGTTATAACCCAAACCCTAGTTATAACCCTAACCCTAGTTATAAACCTAACCCTAGTTATAACCCTAACCCTAGTTATAAACCTAACCCTAGTTATAAACCTAACCCTAGTTATAACCCTAACCCTAGTTATAACCCTAACCCTAGTTATAACCCCTAACCCTAGTTATAACCCTAACCCTAGTTATAACTAAAACCCTAGTTATAAACCTAACCCTAGTTATAAACCTAACCCTAGTTATAACTAAAACCCTAGTTATAAACCTAACCCTGGTTATAACCCTAACCCTAGTTATAAACCTAACCCTAGTTATAACCCTAACCCTAGTTATAAACCTAACCCTAGTTATAACCCTAACCCTAGTTATAAACCTAACCCTAGTTATAAACCTAACCCTAGTTATAACCCTAACCCTAGTTATAAACCTAACCCTAGTTATAACCCTAACCCTAGTTATAAACCTAACCCTAGTTATAACCCTAACCCTAGTTATAAACCTAACCCTAGTTATAAACCTAACCCTAGTTATAAACCTAACCCTAGTTATAACCCTAACCCTAGTTATAACCCTAACCCTAGTTATAACCCTAACCCTAGTTATAAACCTAACCCTAGTTATAAACCTAACCCTAGTTATAAACCTAACCCTAGTTATAAACCTAACCCTAGTTATAAACCTAACCCTAGTTATAACCCTAACCCTAGTTATAAACCTAACCCTAGTTATAACCCTAACCCTAGTTATAAACCTAACCCTAGTTATAACCCTAACCCTAGTTATAACCCTAACCCTAGTTATAAACCTAACCCTAGTTATAAACCTAACCCTAGTTATAAACCTAACCCTAGTTATAAACCTAACCCTAGTTATAAACCTAACCCTAGTTATAACCCTAACCCTAGTTATAACCCTAACCCTAGTTATAAACCTAACCCTAGTTATAAACCTAACCCTAGTTATAACCCTAACCCTAGTTATAAACCTAACCCTAGTTATAAACCTAACCCTAGTTATAACCCTAACCCTAGTTATAACCCTAACCCTAGTTATAACCCTAACCCTAGTTATAAACCTAACCCTAGTTATAAACCTAACCCTAGTTATAACCCTAACCCTAGTTATAACCCTAACCCTAGTTATAACCCAAACCCTAGTTATAACCCTAACCCTAGTTATAACCCTAACCCTAGTTATAAACCTAACCCTAGTTATAACCCTAACCCTAGTTATAACCCTAACCCTAGTTATAAACCTAACCCTAGTTATAACCCTAACCCTAGTTATAACCCTAACCCTAGTTATAACCCTAACCCTAGTTATAACCCTAACCCTAGTTATAACTAAAACCCTAGTTATAAACCTAACCCTAGTTATAAACCTAACCCAAGTTATAAACCTAACCCTAGTTATAACCCTAACCCTAGTTATAACCCTAACCCTAGTTATAAACCTAACCCTAGTTATAAACCTAACCCTAGTTATAACCCTAACCCTAGTTATAACCCAAACCCTAGTTATAACCCTAACCCTAGTTATAACCCTAACCCTAGTTATAAACCTAACCCTAGTTATAACCCTAACCCTAGTTATAAACCTAACCCTAGTTATAAACCTAACCCTAGTTATAACCCTAACCCTAGTTATAACCCTAACCCTAGTTATAACCCTAACCCTAGTTATAACCCTAACCCTAGTTATAACTAAAACCCTAGTTATAAACCTAACCCTAGTTATAAACCTAACCCTAGTTATAACTAAAACCCTAGTTATAAACCTAACCCTAGTTATAACCCTAACCCTAGTTATAAACCTAACCCTAGTTATAACCCTAACCCTAGTTATAAACCTAACCCTAGTTATAACCCTAACCCTAGTTATAAACCTAACCCTAGTTATAAACCTAACCCTAGTTATAAACCTAACCCTAGTTATAACCCTAACCCTAGTTATAACCCTAACCCTAGTTATAAACCTAACCCTAGTTATAAACCTAACCCTAGTTATAAACCTAACCCTAGTTATAAACCTAACCCTAGTTATAACCCTAACCCTAGTTATAAACCTAACCCTAGTTATAAACCTAACCCTAGTTATAACCCTAACCCTAGTTATAAACCTAACCCTAGTTATAACCCTAACCCTAGTTATAAACCTAACCCTAGTTATAACCCTAACCCTAGTTATAAACCTAACCCTAGTTATAAACCTAACCCTAGTTATAAACCTAACCCTAGTTATAAACCTAACCCTAGTTATAACCCTAACCCTAGTTATAACCCTAACCCTAGTTATAACCCTAACCCTAGTTATAAACCTAACCCTAGTTATAAACCTAACCCTAGTTATAAACCTAACCCTGAAGCCTAAAATAGTATTTTTACAAGTGAGGACTGGCAAAATGTCCTCACTTCTCTGAATTTTAGTTGGCTTACTATTCTAGTGAGCACTTTTGGTACTCAACAGTATAGTAAAACGTTTGGTACACAGTACACACATTATGTGTTTCTCTACAGGTGGCTCACCTGGTCTTCCAGTATCTCAAGATGCTACAGAGCCTGGGTCCCCAACAAAGGTAGTGTCTGTGTGATTAGGGCTTCATTATAGGCATGTGAAAGGCAGAATATGTGCTTTATTTATACAGTATATGACTATCTCTCTACCTCTCTCTCTATCTCTCTCTATCTCTCTCCCTCTCTCTCTATCTCTCTCTCTATCTCTCTCCCTCTCTCTCTATCTCTCTCTCTATCTCTCTCCCTCTCTCTCCCTCTCTCTCTATCTCTCTCTCCATCTCTCTCCCTCTCTCTCTATCTCTCTCTCTCTCTCTCTCCCTCTCTCTCTATCTCTCTCTCTCTCTCTCTCCCTCTCTCTCTATCTCTCTCTCTATCTCTCTCTCCCTCTCTCTCTCTCTATCTCTCTCTCCCTCTCTCTCTATCTCTCTCTATCTCTCTCTCTATCTCGCTCGCCCTCTGTCTCTCTCTCTATCTCTCTCTCCATCTCCCTCTCTCTCTATCTCTCTCTCTATCTCCATCTCGCTCGCCCTCTGTCTCTCTCTCTATCTCTCTCTCTATCTCGCTCGCTCTCTCTTTCTCTCTCTCCATCTCGCTCGCCCTCTGTCTCTCTCTCTCTCTCCCTCTGCCTCTCTCTCTCTCTCTATGTTTGTAGGATCTATGAGGAGATTCAAAAGATTGAAGCCAATGAGTTTCACTACCAGGAACAGGTAATACTACTAGCATTCTCCTCCTATCTACAAGTACAGGAATGAAAGCCAACCAAACGATGCACCCCTGTGTGTTTCAGACGGACCCTATAGAGTATGTGGAGGATATCTGTGAGAACATGCAGCTGTTTCCTAAAGAACACTTCCTCACCGGAGACCAGCTCATGTTCCAGTATTCACCTGAGGTACGGACTGTGTGTGTGTGTGTGTTTAGGTGATCGTTGCGGCCCTTTCCTTGCTTACGAAGCTAACCTGGTGTGTGTGTATGTGCTGTTTGGAGAAGGTGCTTTCTGTATCCTTAAGTGTCCATACATACAAAGAAATGTTTGAATCCTTCTTGAATGTAATTTGTTGATTCAAATAAAGTATTTATTGTGTGTGTGTGTGTGGTGTGTGTGTGTAGGTGATCAGTGCGGCCCTGTCCTTGCTGACTCCAGACAGATCCAACCTGTTGCTGCTCTCTCCAGACCACGAAGGCCACTGTCCCCTCAGGGAGAAATGGTTTGGGACGCATTACAGCATAGAGGGTGAGCCACACACACACACACACACACACACACACACACGGGCCTACTACAGTGGCTTCAGAAAGTCTTCATACCCCTAGACTTGTTCCAGCCTGAGTTCAAAAGGGATTAAATATACACTACCATTCAAAAGTTTGGGGTCACTAGGAAAAGTCCTTGTTTTTGAAAGAAAAGCTCATTTTTTGTCCATTAAAATAACATCAAATTGATTAGAAATACAGTGTAGACATTGTTAATGTTGTAAATTATTATTGTAGCTGGAAACGGCAGATTTTTTATGGGATATGTACATTGGCGCACAGAGACCCATTATCAGCGACCGTCACTCCTGTGTTCCAATGGCACGTTGTGTTCGCTAATCCAAGTTCATCATTTTAAAAGGCTAATTGATCGTTAGAAAACCTTTTTGCAATTATGTTGGCACAGCTGAAAACTGTTGTGATGATTAAAGAAGCAATAAAACTGTCCTTCTTTAGACTAGTTCAGTTTCTTGAGCATCAGCATTTGTGGGTTCGATAACAGGCTCAAAATGGCCAGAAACAAAGACCTTTCTTCTGAAACTTGTCAGTCTATTCTTGCACTGAGAAATTAAGGCTATTCAGAGCTTTGTACACCTGGATTGTACAATATTTGCACATGATTCTTTTTCAAGTTCTTCAAGCTCTGTCAAGGTCGTTGTTGATCATTGATAGACAGCCATTTTCAGGTCTTGCCATAGATTTTCAAGACAATTTAAGTCAAAACTGTAACTAGGCCACTCAGGAACATTCAATACCGTCTTGGTAAACAACTCTTCAATGCCATACAACACTCCTTCCGTGGCCTCCAACTGCTCTTAAACGCTAGTAAAACCAAATGCATGCTTTTCAACCGTTCGCTGCCTGCACCCGCACGCCCGACTAGCATCACCACCCTGGATGGTTCCGACCTAGAATATGTGGACATCTATAAGTACCTAGGTGTCTGGCTAGACTGTAAACTCTCCTTCCAGACTCATATCAAACATCTCCAATCTAAAATCAAATCTAGAGTCTGCTTTCTATTCCGCAACAAAGCCTCCTTCACTCACGCCGCCAAACTTACCCTAGTAAAACTGACTATCCTACCGATCCTCGACTTCGGCGATGTCATCTACAAAATAGCTTCCAATACTCTACTCAGCAAACTGGATGCAGTTTATCACAGTGCCATCTGTTTTGTTACTAAAGCACCTTATACCACTCACCACTGCGACCTGGCCCTCGCTACATATTCGTTGCCAGACCTACTGGCTCCAGGTCAGGTACAAGTCCATGCTAGGTAAAGCTCCGCCTTATCTCAGTTCACTGGTCACGATGGCAACACCCAACCGTAGCACACGCTCCAGAAGGTGTATCTCACTGTTCATCCCTAAAGCCAACACCTAATTTGGCCGCCTTTCGTTCCAGTTCTCTGCTGCCTGTGACTGGAACGAATTGCAAATATCGCTGAAGTTGGAGACTTTTATCTCCCTCACCAACTTCAAACATCAGCTATCTGAGCAGCTAACCGATCGCTGCAGCTGTACATAGTCTATTGGTAAATAGCCCACCCATTTTCACCTACCTCATCCCCATACTGTTTTTATTTATTTACTTTTCTGCTCTTTTGCACACCAATATCTCTACCTGTACATGACCATCTGATCATTCATCACTCCAGTGTTAATCTGCAAAATTGTAATTATTCGCCTACCTCCTCATGCCTTTTGCACACAATGTATATAGACTCTCTTTTTTTCTACTGTGTTATTGACTTGTTAATTGTTTACTCCATGTGTAACTCTGTGTTGTCTGTTCACACTGCTATGCTTTATCTTGGCCAGGTCGCAGTTGTAAATGAGAACTTGTTCTCAACTAGCCTACCTGGTTAAATAAAGGTGAAATAAAAATATTTGGCCTTGTGTTTTAGGTTATTGTCCTGCTGAAAGGTGAATTTGTCTCCCGGTATCTGTTGGAAAGCAGACTGAACCAGGTGTTCCTCTTTGCCTGTGCTTAGATATATTCCGTTTCTTTTTATCCTAGTCATGCCGATGACAAGCATACCAATAACATGATGCAGCCATCACCATGCTTGAAAATATGAAGAGTGGTACTCAGTGATGTGTTGTGTTGGTTTCGGCCCAAACATAACACTTTGTGTTCAGGACATAAAGTTTATTTCTTTGCCACATGTTTTTCAGTTTTATTTTAATGCCTTAATGGAAACAGGATGCATGTTTTGGAATATTTTTTATTCTGTACAGGCTAGTGTTGTGAAGTAACTACAATGTTGTTTATACATCCTCAGTTTTCTCCTATCACATCCATTAAACTCTGTAACTGGTTTCCTTCCTCTCTGGCAACTGAGTTAGGAAGGACGCCTGTATCTTTGTAGTGACTGGGTGTATTGATGCACCATCCAAAGTGTAATTAATTAACTTCACCATGCTGAAATATATTTAGATATTCAATCTGTTTTTTTAAACCATTTAACCAGCCCTTCTTTGCTGGGCATTGGAAAACCTCCCTGGTCTTTGTGGTTGAATCTGTGCTTGAAATGTACTGCTCGACTGAGGGACCTTACAGACCATTGTATGTGTGGGGTACAGTGATGAGGTAGTCATTCAAAAATCATGTTAAACACTATTATTCCACACAGAGTGAGCCCATGCAACTTATTATGTGACTTGTTAAGCACATGTTTACTCCTGATCGTATTTAGGCTTTTAGTATTTACTCAAGACATTTACTCAAGACATTTCGGCTTTTCATTATTAATTCATTTGTAAAATGTCTAAAAACATAATTCCACTTTGACGTTATGGGGTATTGTGTGTAGACCAGTGACACAACATCTCAATTGAATCCATTTTAAATTCAGGCTGTAACACAACAAATCTTGGAAAAAGTCAAGAGGTGTGAATACTTTCTGAAGGCTCTGTGTGTGTTTACATTATTAGAGGACCAGATCATGTCAACATGGTCCCAGTATGTAGAGAAAGAGAGAAGGTATCCTGATAGTTGTCTCTTCTCTGTCCAGATATCCAGCAGGAGTGGAGAGAGCGCTGGAACGGAGACTTTGAGCACAACTCTGACCTGCACCTCCCTGTCGAGAACAAGTTCATCGGTTAGTGTGTGTGTGTCTGTGTGTGTCTGTGTGTTTCTGTGTTGTGAACCTTCCTAATGTGTTCATATTTCGTGTCTTCCTTCCAGCGACTGATTTCAGCCTGAAGCAGTCTGACTGTCCTGATACTGAGCTGCCAGTCAGAGTAACTGCCAACGACCGAGGATGTCTCTGGTACAAGAAGGACAACAAGTTCAACATACCCAAAGGTGTGTGTGTGTGTGTGTTAGGGCTATGACGGTCATGGTTTGGATGACGGTAGATTGGCCAACGCAATGTTATAACTGTTTGAATAGTAATACCAGAAATAGAAGGGTCCCCATTCAATTCAGAGATGGCATAATGGATGGACTGGCAGCCACTGCGAGTGTACCCACAGGAGGGTTTACTCCGCCCAAAATCCGTCTGCGAAAATAAGACCACGAAGTGAGGAATTTTTGGAAAAGAGGTCAATGTGAGAGTGTTGAATTTGGTGAACAAACAATGTAATTGCTAAATTGCCACGTGAGGCTTATTTGATCTGATAGATTTTCAGGAATGGTTAGGTTGTTACAAATGCACTGATATAAGTGGACGCATTTGACCAACTTTGAAAAAAACGACTTCATATCAGAGTTGTACCTGTTGTTCAGGTGGGACCATTCTGCCCTCTCATTGGCAAGAATGGTCCCACCTGAATGCCTTCCATCTTTAAGGACATGTATTTCCATTGTTAGAGCGGTCACTCCACTATCTTGTCAATATAATTGAACATCTTTGATTCAACTCAACTGACGTTACAAAAAAAGACATTTCATTGCAAGAGCCACATCAGTTAACATCATTTGAATGAACATTCTACATTACCATGGATGTTATTGCGTCCCAATACCATGCATCCATCCCTAGTGTAACCATGAGTTTACCAGTCAAATTGCCCGGGTAAAGAGGTTCCAAGCATATAGATCCTCTTAAATGATTATTCTACTTGATAATTCTATGGTTCCAAGCCCATTCTCTTCATGTGTGCTGCTGTTTCCTAGGCAACCTGAAGACTGGTTTGCTCCAGCACCTTGCTTGTTTCAACTAGGAGCAACAAAGTTTCATCATGTTGTTTAGAGTACATGTTACAGCAGAAACAGACTCAATTGCACAAATTCCAGGCCGTCCTGTTCGTACCCCAAAAAACAATAATTATGACAGTTATTTTCCCTTCATAATGGTTTTCATCCACACAGTAATTGTGCCAACCCTAGTGTGTGTGTTTCAAAGTAGCTTCTTTATAAAACACACAATCTGGCCTCAATGTCCACATATTCTCTGAAAGGAAAATTTTGGTATTTGTTTCATTAGTCCATAGTTGATATAGTCACAGTTTATCATTTGCATCATACTGGGTGTGTTTCTGTATTTTGAAAGTTATATATCTTGAAAACATGATTGCTGACATGCAAAACATTTTGGGACTATATCAACAAAGGACTAGTGAAACAAATACCAAAATATTGTTTTTGGGTGGAGTTTTGCCTTAATCTCTATCTGGTACAGCCAGTAGAAAACGGTTCACCCCTCTGAGCCTGGTTCCTCTCTAGGTTTCTTCATAGGTTCCTTCCTTCTAGGGAGTTTTTACTGGCAACTGTTCTTCTGCTGATCATTTCTTTTTTTGAACCTTTATTTAATATATAAAGGGCTTTATAAAACATTTGATTTGAGTTACGACAACAGTGAACAATTAAAATGGTCAATAGCTATAATCTTTCATTGATCTGTCGTTTCCTCTCTCTCCGTTGATCTGGCGTTTCTAGTCTCTCTCCGTTAACGGTCATTTCTACTCTCTCTCCGTTGATCTGGCGTTTCTACTCTCTCTCCTTTGATCTGGCGTTTCTACTCTCCGTTGATCTGTTGTTTCTACTCTCTCTCCGTTGATCTGTTGTTTCTACTCTCTCTCCGTTGATCTGTCGTTTCTACTTTCTCCTTTTATCTGTCGTTTCTACTCTCTTCTTTGATCTGGCGTTTCTACTCTCTCTGTTGATCTGGCGTTTCTACTCTCTCTCCGTTGATCTGGCGTTTCTACTCTCTCTCCGTTGATCTGTTGTTTCTACTCTCTCCGTTGATCTGGCGTTTCTACTCTCTCCGTTGATCTGGCGTTTCTACTCTCTCTCGGTTGATCTGTTGTATCTACTCTCTCTCCGTTGATCTGTTGTATCTACTCTCTCTCCGTTGATCTGTCGTTTCTACTCTCTCTCCGTTGATCTGTCGTTTCTACTTTCTCCTTTTATCTGTCGTTTCTACTCTCTCCTTTGATCTGTCGTTTCTACTCTCTCCGTTGATCTGGCGTTTCTACTCTCTCCGTTGATCTGTTGTTTCTACTCTCTCTCCGTTGATCTGTTGTTTCTACTCTCTCTCCGTTGATCTGGCGTTTCTACTCTCTCCGTTGATCTGGCGTTTCTACTCTCTCTCCGTTGATCTGGCGTTTCTACTCTCTCTCCGTTGATCTGGCGTTTCTACTCTCTCTCCGTTGATCTGGCGTTTCTACTCTCTCTCCGTTGATCTGGCGTTTCTACTCTCTCTCCGTTGATCTGGCGTTTCTACTCTCTCTCCGTTGATCTGGCGTTTCTACTCTCTCTCCGTTGATCTGTTGTTTCTACTCTCTCTCCGTTGATCTGTTGTTTCTACTCTCTCTCCGTTGATCTGTTGTTTCTACTCTCTCTCCGTTGATCTGGCGTTTCTACTCTCTCCGTTGATCTGGCGTTTCTACTCTCTCTCCGTTGATCTGGCGTTTCTACTCTCTCTCCGTTGATCTGGCGTTTCTACTCTCTCTCCGTTGATCTGGCGTTTCTACTCTCTCTCCGTTGATCTGGCGTTTCTACTCTCTCTCGTTGATCTGGCGTTTCTACTCTCTCTCCGTTGATCTGGCGTTTCTACTCTCTCTCCGTTGATCTGGCGTTTCTACTCTCTCTCCGTTGATCTGGCGTTTCTACTCTCTCTCCGTTGATCTGGCGTTTCTACTCTCTCTCCGTTGGTCTGGCGTTTCTACTCTCTCCGTTGGTCTGGCGTTTCTACTCTCTCTCCGTTGATCTGGCGTTTCTACTCTCTCTCCGTTGATCTGGCGTTTCTACTCTCTCTCCGTTGATCTGGCGTTTCTACTCTCTCTCCGTTGATCTGGCGTTTCTACTCTCTCTCCGTTGATCTGGCGTTTCTACTCTCTCTCCGTTGATCTGTTGTTTCTACTCTCTCCGTTGATCTGGCGTTTCTACTCTCTCCGTTGATCTGGCGTTTCTACTCTCTCTCGGTTGATCTGTTGTATCTACTCTCTCTCCGTTGATCTGTTGTATCTACTCTCTCTCCGTTGATCTGTCGTTTCTACTCTCTCTCCGTTGATCTGTCGTTTCTACTTTCTCCTTTTATCTGTCGTTTCTACTCTCTCCTTTGATCTGTCGTTTCTACTCTCTCCGTTGATCTGGCGTTTCTACTCTCTCCGTTGATCTGTTGTTTCTACTCTCTCTCCGTTGATCTGTTGTTTCTACTCTCTCTCCGTTGATCTGGCGTTTCTACTCTCTCCGTTGATCTGGCGTTTCTACTCTCTCTCCGTTGATCTGGCGTTTCTACTCTCTCTCCGTTGATCTGGCGTTTCTACTCTCTCTCCGTTGATCTGGCGTTTCTACTCTCTCTCCGTTGATCTGGCGTTTCTACTCTCTCTCCATTGATCTGGCGTTTCTACTCTCTCTCCGTTGATCTGTTGTTTCTACTCTCTCTCCGTTGATCTGTTGTTTCTACTCTCTCTCCGTTGATCTGTTGTTTCTACTCTCTCCGTTGATCTGGCGTTTCTACTCTCTCTCCGTTGATCTGGCGTTTCTACTCTCTCTCCGTTGATCTGGCGTTTCTACTCTCTCTCCGTTGATCTGGCGTTTCTACTCTCTCTCCGTTGATCTGGCGTTTCTACTCTCTCTCCGTTGATCTGGCGTTTCTACTCTCTCTCCGTTGATCTGGCGTTTCTACTCTCTCTCCGTTGATCTGGCGTTTCTACTCTCTCCGTTGATCTGGCGTTTCTACTCTCTCTCCGTTGATCTGGCATTTCTACTCTCTCTCCGTTGATCTGGCGTTTCTACTCTCTCTCCGTTGGTCTGGCGTTTCTACTCTCTCCGTTGGTCTGGCGTTTCTACTCTCTCTCCGTTGATCTGGCGTTTCTACTCTCTCTCCGTTGATCTGGCGTTTCTACTCTCTCTCCGTTGATCTGGCGTTTCTACTCTCTCTCCGTTGATCTGGCGTTTCTACTCTCTCTCCGTTGATCTGGCGTTTCTACTCTCTCTCCGTTGATCTGGCGTTTCTACTCTCTCTCCGTTGATCTGGCGTTTCTACTCTCTCTCCGTTGATCTGGCGTTTCTACTCTCTCTCCGTTGATCTGGCGTTTCTTTTTTTTGCATTTTCCAATTAAAGAACATTCAAAACAAAAGTGAAGATATTAGACAACGATAGGACAAAGTGACAGTAACAGTAACAGACGAGCGTAACAAAACCAAAAAATATATATATAATTATATCTACAATAAGAAAAAAATAATAACGAGACATTGTATCACCTGCCGTCGGCTACATATTATACATTACGTGTGAAACATTATGTGAGGACGTTTCCTCTCTCTCCTTTGCTGATCTATCGTTTCTTATTTCTCTCCTTCAGCTTACATCCGCTTCCATCTCATCTCTCCGGTCATCCAGCAGTCAGCCAAGAAGTAAGTCCAGGGTTTAGTGAGCCATTAGCCAACAATTGTTTCACAGGTAGAGATTGTGCTAAAACTGCTAGCCTCTCGAGAATGCAGCCATAGCTAAGGAACTGTTTTACACAGTATTTTAATCCTGTTTCTCTCTGCTTATATTCCTCTCTCCAATCTCTCATCCCCAACACCCCTTCCCCCCTCTCTCACTCACTCCCACCCCTCTCCACCCACCCCTTCCTCTAATTCTCTGCTCCCCCCCCCCCCCCCCTAGCCTGGTGTTATTTGACCTGCTAGTGAACATACTGGGTCATAACCTAGCAGAGCCAGCCTACGAGGCTGACGTGGCCCAGCTGGACTACAAGCTGTCAGTAGGAGAACATGGACTGGTTATCAAGGTCAAGGGCTTCAACCACAAACTGCCTGTGAGTTAGACCCAGACACACTGCACCGCGCCACACACCACACTCACACACAAGGATAATGGTGTTCCCTCCTCTGTAGCTCCTGTTCCATCTGATCCTGGACCATCTGGCTGACTTCTCTGCCTGTCAAGATGTCTTCAATATGTTCTCTGAGCAGCTCAAAAAGGCCTACTTCAACATCCTCATACGACCTGAGAAACTGGGCAAGTACGTCACGCGTGTGTGTGTGTGGGTCTGTTTGTTGGTGTGTCCAACCTCACCATTTTCTTCTCTCTCTCACCAAACACACACTCTCAGGGACGTGCGGTTGTTGATCCTGGAGCATGGTCGCTGGTCCATGGTAGAGAAGTACCAGGCGCTGGCAGACGGTGGTCTGACTGTAGAACAACTGATGGAGTTCAGCAGAACCTTCAAGACCCAGCTCTATGCAGAGGGACTGGTGCAGGGGAACTTCACTAGCCAGGTGACTGGACCATGAAAACACACACACATTACACACCCTTTCCACCAAACCCTCTTGTATGATTTCTGCCATTTATTAAAGTGGTTTCTGTTTTCCCTGCAGGAGTCAATCCAGTTCCTGCAGTACGTCACTGAGTAAGTTTATACACACACACACACACACACACACACACACACACATATAACTTTCTTTGCTGTCTGTCTGTCAGTAAGCTGCAGTTCTCCAAGTTGCCAGCAGAGGTCTCTGTGTTGTTCAGAGTGGTGGAGCTGCCTCTGAAACAGCACCTCTGTAAGGTCAAAGCACTGAACAAGGGAGATGCCAACTCAGAGGTCACAGTCTACTACCAGGTACACACACACACACACACACACTGGTACAATTCATCTGTTCATGACTGATTGACTCGCCTCTGACATTCATTCACTCTTTTCCTTTCTCTCTCTCTCTCCAGTCTGGTCTGAAAAACCTCAGAGAACACACACTGATGGAGCTGCTGGTGGTGAGTACACCAACAACCATTCATCCTTTAATCCCCTAACCCCTCATCCCTTCTTCCTCTGACCTCTGTGTTGTTGATATTGTTGTGGTTCCAGATGCACATGGAGGAGCCCTGCTTTGACTTCCTCAGGACAAAAGAGACTCTGGGGTCAGTGTCTGTGTTTCACACTTCTGTCTCTCTGGTGACTAAATAGACCATGGAACCTCTGGAAAGAGTAGGAGTGTTAACCAGTGTCCCATCCTTCCTCAGTGTCCCAAACCTTCTCCAGTGTCCAATTGGATCAGTCAACTTAAACCCCTCTCTCCTCCAGGTATCATGTTTATCCAACCTGCAGAAACACGTCTGGAGTCCTGGGCTTCTCTGTCACGGTGGAAACACAGGCCACCAAGTTCAAGTGAGATCTTCATACTGACTGTATTGTGCACTGCAGTGATTTCGATGTGGCCTTCCTGAGGCTAGAAGTACTCTCTCTTATGACCTGTAAACACCTCTTATAGTAATGAAGTGGGCTCTCTCTTCTCTTTCCATCTCTCGTTCAGTACTGAGCTGGTAGAGTTGAAGATAGAGGAGTTTCTGTCTTCCTTTGGAGAGAAGTTGAGTGCCCTGACTGAGAGTGCCTTCAACACACAGGTATGTGTGTGTCTGACTATATATCCGAGTGTACTGAAGTTTACTTGTTAAGCTGAAGGTGTGTGTGTGTGTACAGGTGACTGCGCTGGTCAAGCTAAAGGAGTGTGAGGACACACACCTGGGAGAGGAGGTGGACAGGAACTGGGCCGAGGTCGTTACACAGCAGTATGTCTTCAACAGGCTTCACAGAGAGGTGAGACACACACAGGACAATTCAGTTTCTGCTGTGTGCAGAATTTTACATTGCTTTCTGTAGTTTCTGCAGACGTTTCATGTGTGACTGTGTGTGTGTGAGTAGATTGAGGCCCTGAAACAGATGACCAGAGCAGAGCTGGGATCCTGGTATCTGGAGCACCGCGGACACAACTGCAGAAAACTCAGTGTACATGTAAGTGTGTGTGTGTATAGTTGAGCAGTGCAGAAAACTCAGTGTACATGTAAGTGTGTGTGTATAGTTGAGCAGTGCAGAAAACTCAGTGTACGTGTGTGTATAGTTGAGCAGTGCAGAAAACTCAGTGTACATGTAAGTGTATAGTTGAGCTGTGTGCTCTAACATCGACCTCTCTTCCTAGGTGGTGGGTTTTGGGCCGGAGGAGGGCGACCCCCCAGCAGATGGCAACGGAGAGAGGGATGAGGAAGAGTGTGGCAGTTCATCCTACGGTGAAGTGTCCAAACTGACCTTCCTCCCCGCCTCGCCCAAGATGGCCGCCGCTACATCCATCATGGACATTCCTTCATTTACCCAGAGCCTTACCCTCTTCCCATACCACAAGATCATCCAATAGACTACCAGTATCTATTTTCTCAATATTTATTTCAAACTCTCTCTCCTTCATTGCCTGACCATAACATCATCTAATAAACTCAATGAGATACACAACCACTATCTTTGGGGCTGACTCTCTCACATATCACAACTTCAGAACTACACCTCTATAAAAGGTACTACGCATGTTAAGGCAATACAACACTTTCTATAAATACAGTATGGAGAATGCTTTATGGAATGTCCTATCTCTGCATAGTGTATAGCGTATGTAGACTTGCTACAAGTGTTCATAAAAGCTTATTGGCAGTCAGCAAGCAGCTCCCTGCAACATTCAGGTAAGGGTCAAACATCGACGAGTCCTGGCCTGTCATATTCAACATGTCTCACTGCAGTCACCCTCCTCTCACACAGCACACGCGGAATCAAAGATGGTGTACACACAGTTAAACTAGATTTTTATTCCAACAAACTATTTGCGGCATTTAGAGTTTTGGAATGCCACAGGTAAATCAGTTGGTGCTAGTGACTCAGTCAGGTGTGAGTACGCTTTTTAAGCTTCCTGACTGTCACTCTTCCTACACTGGACAGTGATACGGCCTCTCTCGTGTGAATACGCTGGTGTTTCTTTAAATTTCCTGACACACTGAAACTCTTCCCACACTGGGAACAGTGATATGGCCTTTCTCCTGTGTGAGTACGTTGGTGCACATTTAAGTCTACTGATCGATGGAAACTCTTCTCACACTGAGAGCAGTGATACAGCCTCTCTCCTGTGTGAATACGCTGGTGTGTCTTTAAATTTCCTGACACACTGAAACTCTTCCCACACTGGGAACAGTGATATGGCCTTTCTCCTGTGTGAGTACGTTGGTGCACATTTAAGTCTACTGATCGATGGAAACTCTTCTCACACTGAGAGCAGTGATACAGCCTCTCTCCTGTGTGAATACGCTGGTGTGTCTTTAAATTTCCTGACACACTGAACCTCTTCCCACACTGGGAACAGTGATATGGCCTTTCTCCTGTGTGAGTACGCTGGTGCACCTTTAAGTCTCCTGATCGATGGAAACTCTTCTCACACTGAGAGCAGTGATGAGGTCTTTGCTTCCCTGTGTTTCTGTGTTTCTGGGTGCGATCTGGAGTTGTTGAACACTGCTGAGAGCCACTGGGTGGTGCTAGTGTCTCTGATCTAATCCCTCCACTCCTCGGCAGCCTGACGTACTCTTCCCTGTGGCATCTCTTTGTGTGCTTGTAAAGGTAGATCTGAGCCGTGAAGGAGAACGGACAACCAGAGCAGGAAAAGATCCGAGACTGGGACGACTCATTCACACCTGAAAGGAAAGGAGGGAGGGGAGGAGAGAAACAGAAGGGGTGTTCAGAGAGGTCAAAGAGAATAACAAGCTGGATAGAGAAGCAAATACTGAAAGAAACAGTAATGATATCATTATATTCCACTTCACTTGAATATAGAGATGGAAAGAGAGGGGGAATTAAACCGGTAGTTCTAGAGCAGTGGTAGTCTAATATTTCTGGGGGAGACACTTATGTGAAAACACTCACTGGGTGAGCCACCGTAGCCTTCCCAAATTGATTCATATCCATGCTATTTGAAATACTATTAACAAGGACCATGAAGCTATTTGATTCACAATGTTTGGACACTTGGGGGAATCATTACCTCAATAATTGCACAAAATATGTCAAATCAGAATCCCAAATTTCAGTCTGAAGGAAGCAGTGGAAGGTACTTAAGTAAAAATAATTTAAAGTACTACTTAAGTAGTTTTGGGGGGTAACTATACTTTATTTTCCTACTTATATTGTTGACAACTTTTACTTCACTACATTCCTAATGAAAATAATGTATGTTTTACTCCTTATAATTTCCCCTGACACCCAAAAGTACTAGTTACATTTTAAATGCTTAGCAGGACAGGAAAATTGTCTAATTCACACTTATCAAGAGAACGTCCCTGGTCCTCCCTAATACCTCTGATCTAGCAGACTCACTAAACACACATGCTTAGTTTGTAAATGATGTTTGAGTGTTGAAGTGTGCCCCTCCATAAAAACATTTCAAAAACAAGGATATCCTGCAGTCGGGTTTGCTTAATAAGGACTTTTAAATGATTTATACTTTTCATACTTAAGTATATTTTAGCGATTACATTTACTGTTGATACTTATGTATATTTAAAAACCAAATACTTTTGGACTTTTACTCAAGTAGTAATTTACTGGGTGACTTTCACTTGAGTCATTTTCTACTAAAGTATTTTTTACTTTTACTCAAGTATGACAATTGGGTACTTTTTCCACCACTGGAAGGAAGTATGTTTTGGGGTGATTGAAATGCATCAAAGGTATTGGAAAGTTCAGGAAAACATTAGGGATGATCATCAAGCATTCTGTGGAGAACCCATTTATTTCCACTAGTCATTCTGTGCAGATACGTTCACATCACTCCGCCTTCTAACAAGGCCTGCACAGCCTGTGTGTGCCATAGATGGAAACAGACGATATGTGTTCCTGAGAATCTTATCTTTCAGGCATGGGGTCATAGTTGCTAATAGCGGCAACCGTTAAAAAGCAAGAGACAAATTTGTAGGAAGAAAACTACTTGAATATGCGCTAGAAACCACTGTTATCTCTGTTTGCCCCAGCCGCTATAGCGGATATAGAAGATTACTCACGTAACCACAGTTCTATGAAGTAAGCTGTGCATTCAGCTGACTGAGGGAAATACATTCATTACTGCACAATGACTGCCTGTTCTAGAGGGAAGAGGAAAGGGAATAGGGAGAGAACAATGACTGCCTGTTCTAGAGGGAAGAGGAAAGGGAATAGGGAGAGAACAATGACTGCCTGTTCTAGAGGGAAGAGGAAAGGGAATAGGGAGAGAACAATGACTGCCTGTTCTAGAGGGACGAGGAAAGGGAATAGGGAGAGAACAATGACTGCCTGTTCTAGAGGGACGAGGAAAGGGAGAGAACAATGACTGCCTGTTCTAGAGGGACGAGGAAAGGGAATAGGGAGAGAACAATGACTGCCTGTTCTAGAGGGAAGAGGAAAGGGAATAGGGAGAGAACAATGACTGCCTGTTCTAGAGGGAAGAGGAAAGGGAATAGGGAGAGAGAAAGCCCAAAAGTACCTCTGGCGGAGCTCTTTCTGTCCCAGAGGAAGTCGAAGACGATGCCCAGGTCTCTGGCGTACTCCTCTCCGTACCAAACCAACAGCTCCTCTCCAACAGCTATAGGCTTACAGCAGCGGTACAGAATCCCTCCTCTGTACTGGAAAGCCACCAGATTCTGCTCTTCCTCATTACGGGCACAGTTCACATACCTGACAGAGAGAGGAGGAGTGGTAAGAGAGAGGGAAGGTATTTTATTAGGATCCCCCATTTACTGTTGCAAAAGCAGCAGCTACTCTTCCTGGGGTCCACACAAAACATGAAACATGACAACATTAATAGACAACAGCTCAAGTGGGAGACAATAAGAATTAAATCAATTCAGGCCAACTCAACATCATCGAACCAGATGAAAACACAAGAGGATAGAAAGATGTAGAGACTGGGAGAGAATAATATGGAGGGATAGACGGACAGAGAGAGGGGGGGATAGACGGAGAGATGGATAGACGGAGAGATGGATAGACGGACAGAGAGGGGGATAGACGGACAGAGAGGGGGATAGACGGACAGAGAGAGGGGGGATAGACGGACAGAGAGAGGGGGGGATAGACGGACAGAGAGAGGGGGGGGATAGACGGACAGAGAGAGGGGGGGGATAGACGGACAGAGAGAGGGGGGGGATAGACGGACAGAGAGAGGGGGGGATAGACGGACAGAGAGAGGGGGGGATAGACGGACAGAGAGAGGGGGGGGATAGACGGACAGAGAGAGGGGGGGGGATAGACGGACAGAGAGAGGGGGGGGATAGACGGACAGAGAGAGGGGGGGATAGACGGACAGAGAGAGGGGGGGATAGACGGACAGAGAGGGGGGGGATAGACGGACAGAGAGAGGGGGGGGATAGACGGACAGAGAGAGGGGGGGATAGACGGACAGAGAGAGGGGGGGGATAGACGGACAGAGAGAGGGGGGGGATAGACGGACAGAGAGAGGGGGGGGATAGACGGACAGAGAGAGGGGGGGATAGACGGACAGAGAGAGGGATAGACGGACAGAGAGGGGGATAGACGGACAGAGAGGGGGATAGACGGACAGAGAGGGGGATAGACGGACAGAGAGGGGGATAGACGGACAGAGAGGGGGATAGACGGACAGAGAGGGGGATAGACGGACAGAGAGGGGGATAGACGGACAGAGAGGGGGATAGACGGACAGAGAGGGGGATAGACGGACAGAGAGGGGGATAGACGGACAGAGAGGGGGATAGACGGACAGAGAGGGGGATAGACGGACAGAGAGGGGGATAGACGGACAGAGAGGGGGATAGACGGACAGAGAGGGGGATAGACGGACAGAGAGAGGGGGATAGACGGACAGAGAGAGGGGGATAGACGGACAGAGAGAGGGGGATAGACGGACAGAGAGAGGGGGATAGACGGACAGAGAGAGGGGGATAGACGGACAGAGAGAGGGGGATAGACGGACAGAGAGAGGGGGATAGACGGACAGAGAGAGGGGGATAGACGGACAGAGAGAGGGGGATAGACGGACAGAGAGAGGGGGATAGACGGACAGAGAGAGGGGGATAGACGGACAGAGAGAGGGGGATAGACGGACAGAGAGAGGGGGATAGACGGACAGAGAGAGGGGGATAGACGGACAGAGAGAGGGGGATAGACGGACAGAGAGAGGGGGATAGACGGACAGAGAGAGGGGGATAGACGGACAGAGAGAGGGGGATAGACGGACAGAGAGAGGGGGATAGACGGACAGAGAGAGGGGGATAGACGGACAGAGAGAGGGGGATAGACGGACAGAGAGAGGGGGATAGACGGACAGAGAGAGGGGGATAGACGGACAGAGAGAGGGGGATAGACGGACAGAGAGAGGGGGATAGACGGACAGAGAGAGGGGGATAGACGGACAGAGAGAGGGGGATAGACGGACAGAGAGAGGGGGATAGACGGACAGAGAGAGAGAGGGATAGACGGACAGAGAGGGATAGACGGAGAGAGAGAGGGATAGACGGAGAGAGAGAGGGATAGACGGAGAGAGAGGGATAGACGGAGAGAGAGGGATAGACGGAGAGAGAGGGATAGACGGAGAGAGAGGGATAGACGGAGAGAGAGGGATAGACGGAGAGAGAGGGATAGACGGAGAGAGAGGGATAGACGGAGAGAGAGGGATAGACGGAGAGAGAGGGATAGACGGAGAGAGAGGGATAGACGGAGAGAGAGGGATAGACGGAGAGAGAGGGATAGACGGAGAGAGAGGGATAGACGGAGAGAGAGGGATAGACGGAGAGAGAGGGATAGACGGAGAGAGAGGGATAGACGGAGAGAGAGGGATAGACGGAGAGAGAGGGATAGACGGAGAGAGAGGGATAGACGGAGAGAGAGGGATAGACGGAGAGAGAGGGATAGATAGCTGGTGAAAAGACACACCTCATCCAGTTGGAGTGAGTTTCTCTCTTGGCATCAATGTACTCGTCACTCTGCTTGCTTTTGTAGATCTGAGGACCAATTGCATCTCAGCAGTTATCTCACTCAGCCAATCAGAATTGGTGTTACGCTTTAATCAGACAGACAAGACACACATGCTCCTCTCACCACCCAGGAGTATCCACTCTCCATGGCCAGCTCCGTGTCTGTGAGTTCTCCTTCATACGGTCCGTAGTGCGTCCCTTGGGTCACGCTGTGTCTGTGGTTGAAGACCCCCAGCCCAGCTCCAGGGATGGCTGATGTCCTGACCTCCAGGCCGAGCGGCAGGGTGAGTCTGGCCCTGTCTGGGGCCCCCAGGGGGGCAGGGGTGTCTGGGATGAAGAGGGGGGGACCGTGGAGCTCACACTCCTCGATGAAGAAAGACTTGCACTCCTCACAGACTGAAAGAGAGAGATGAGAAACAGCAGATTCTCTACACAATATACAAACGTACCATTAGGTACAGGATTGTATCATGTTTTATCTACTGGCTAGCATAAACAAGACATTTCCTTAACCAAATAACAAAAATACTGCATCTATAAAGACCTTAAAAACAGGTTCATGAAGGTTTGACATAGAGATACACTGTATTTAGATGGAGACTCACAGAGGTAATCTTCATCTCTCAGCTCCTCTTCCTCAGTATAGCTGACTCTGGCTCTGCTGCAGAGGTTCACCTGCTTTAGCCACGCCCTCTTCATCTGCTCTGACACACACACTGGGTCCTGTAAGGAGGAGAGGAGGAAATGGTTCCACAGAGTAGCAACAGTGGTGTGGCTCACACCCGAGTAGAGTTATTACTCAGAGACATGTATTACTACTGATTACTAAATACTTGCGAGGATATGTTCATGGAATTAGTCAACATGAATAAAGTAGCCTCTCTCCCCCTCCTCACTCACCCTGTGAGAGCTGCTGGGTGTGCTCTCCCCTTCACTCCCGCTCTCCTCCTGTCCCCCACTCGTCCACTCCATCTTTCCTTCGCTCTCCTCCTCTCCTCCACTCTTCCACTCTGATTCCAACCCCCCTTTGCTCGCTCTCTCCTTTTCTCCATCTCTCTCTTCGTTCAGCAGCTCCTGTTTCTCCTCTTCTCTCGCTCTTTCCTTCTCTTTCTTCCGCTCCGTCTCGTCCCTACTCTCTCTCGCCTCTCCTTCTCTCTCGCCAGTCAGCTCATCCAGGTGAGGTTGTCTTGAAGGTTTTCTTCCCATTTTGTGACTGCACCAGTCAGTCCACATCCAGGTGTAAATACGTGTCACCACTGGTCCTCTGCTCAGCTGTGGTCTGGCTGGGGTCGAGGGGTCAGACCTTGTGGTTACCTGTGTAGCAGTGGATGTGGCTGAGGTCACCTCTGAGCTTGTCGAGGTTTTAGGTGTGGCTGTGGTGTCAGAACGTTTGGTTCTGGTTGGGGTCGAGGTTAAGGTCTGTGAATCAGTAGGGGTTAAGGTCGCTGTGTTGAGGGTTTTGGTTGAGGCTGAGGTAGCAGGTGAGATATTGGACCCTGTAGTCAATGATGTTTCAGTTGTTATGGACTGAGAGGGTTTAGAAGTGGTTTCTATTGAAGATGTTCTGGACTGAGGGGGTTTAGATGTGGAGGCTGTAGAAGGTGTTCTGAACTGAGGGGGTTTCGATGTGGAGGCAGTAGAAGGTGTTCTGGACTGAGGGGGTTTAGATGTGGAGGCTGTAGGTGTTCTGAACTGAGGGGGTTTAGATGTGGAGGCTGTAGGTGTTCTGGGCTGAGGGGGTTTAGATGTGGAGGCTGTAGAAGGTGTTCTGGACTTATTCTCCCTTTTACCCTGGTATTTTCTCTCCAGGTGAGGGGTCCATTCTTCCTCCACTGTGTCACTAGGTCCTTGTGGGGGCGATCTACACTCTCTCTCCTTCCCCTCCCGGCCATGCATCATAAATACAGGGACCAGCGGCTACAGACCTGGGGTGTATTCAGAGGTGGCACAATCCGAACTTTCCACATAGAAATATAACGAATAGAGAGGTCCCGATTCCCTGATCAACCCAACAGACAACTATATCTGTTCTACACAACACATTTCTATCTGAGGCTAATGTCCTGAAACAGGCCACTGAGGAACAACAGAGAACATTATCCTTCATCAATGCCTCAGAGATATATAGTACCTATAGCCAACATGGCCAAGTGGTTCCTCTTCATGTTTCTGTAGCGCTTTTTCTCCCATTCCCCCAAACTGGTCCATTTGCTCTGGGAAAAATACACATTCATCTCCTCACAGTCATCCTAAGAGTTAGCACAATACAGGTGTGCACACAGACACAAATAGCATCGGCCTAGTTGACTTTTAATAAGCACCAAAACATCTGAGACGTAATAGATGTTAGAAAACACATTTGACGTTGGTGCTACATGCTAAAATTAGGCCTACTGTTGTCCATGTTGAACCTCACGTCATCACTAGAACTCATCTCTCTGCTGGTGTAGCACGTGTTCGCCTTTCGGTCCTCCGCCAGTGTTGCCAACTTAGCGACGTTGTCGCTATATTTAGCGAGTATTCAGACCCCTCTAGCGCACATTTTAAAAAAAGAGACTAGAGACTTTCTGGTGTTATTGGAGACTCTGACGTGAAGCACGTACCGTTCTTACTCTTCTCAATGAGCAGCGCGTTGCCAACTAAATTTCAGGGTAAGTTGCTAGAAGCAGGTTGACGACTTGCTAAAAGTTGCTAAATGACGTTGTCATGTCATTGCGTGATAACGTAAAACTGCGTCATTACGTTGGCTACACAATAACGTTACTCAAATTGACTGGCCATCTCGGCAAAAAAATATGATTTGACATTTGTTCAGGTACAGACTCCCACTTTTTTCTGTACATGTTTCATTGAAGCATGTGTAGAGAAATGCTATTTCTTATGCAGGTGACCAACCTATGGCTAATAAAAGGCTACAACTTAAAGTAAAGCCTGTGGGGTCCCCTACAGGATAGCTCCCGCATTACACTAATTGCCAAAACCAGCGCACACACACATAATCTCCGTTGTAGCTGAACATTGTGTGCCCGAAGAGGATTCTACGATGACGGACAGACAACTGAGCCAATGGCGGAAGACTACAGACTACACCCCAGCTGAACCAATCCAAAGATCCGATCTTCCAGAATCAACCTACTTTCTGTTCTATATATAAGTGGTGTACTGATTGTATCGCTCTCTTTTCCTGCTGTTCCGTACGAACCAACGGGAGCCGTAATTACGCTGTTCTAGATATCTTCACTCTGAATAAACTGTCGCTTGTCATACAATTTACCACCTTGTCTGAATCGATCCTTGACCGACTCGCCCGTCTACATATCTAATTTCTAACACATGTTGATCGATGTTGTAAGTTCTGTTCAAGATCAAACATTCGTGACCAACTATATTCATTGGGTTTGGCTCGTCGAACCCGTACTACTGCTGCTGCAGTCAGCCAACAATTTGTCATTTGCTGAAATTGCTGTTGGATGTGCACGAGCCGAGCGCCTGCTGCCGACGTCCCTCACAATGCACTTTTGCAGCCAGGCACGTGTGTTGTGATTGAGTGTGTGACAGAGAAAATCGTTTTTGTTTCATTTAGACGGAAAATGCATTTTAGCGTTTGAGTCACTTTTCAAAAGTTGCTAAAAGTTCCAAATTATTATTATTATTTTTTGTTGCTGTTTGAAAAAAAAGTTGCCATGTTTTAGAGTTGCGTAAATTCACATCTGGTATCAGGATAAATATAACAATGAGTCACCGATTTTATACTATGTATTTTTTATTAGCTAAGTAATAAATGGCAAATGCAACTTTCGTATATACGGGCTCACTGTAACCACACAGGGCAGAACAGAGAACTGACAAGATGTATGTAAAACAGAATTCTTTATACTGTGATAGACAAATCAAATGTTATTTGTCACATACACATGGTTAGCAGATGTTAGTGCGAGTGTAGCGAAATGCTTGTGCTTCTAGTTCCGACAATGCAGTAATAACCAACAAGTAATCTAGCTAACAATTCCAAAATGACTACCTTATAGACACAAGTGTAAGGGGATAAAGAATATGTACATAAAGATATATGAATGAGTGACGGTACAGAGCGGCATAGGCAGTAGATGGTATTGAGTGCAGTATATACATATGAGATGAGTATGTAAACAAAGTAGCATAGTTAAAGTGGCTAGTGATACATGTATTACATAAGGATGCAGTAGATGATATAGAGTACAGTATATACGTATACATATGAGATGAATAATGTAGGGTATGTAAACATTATATTAGGTAGCATTGTTTAAAGTGGCTAGTGATATATTTTACATAAATTCCCATTATTAAAGTGGCTGGAGTTGAGTCAGTGTGTTGGCAGCAGCCACTCAATGTTAGTGGTGGCTGTTTAACAGTCTGATGGCCTTGAGATAGAAGCTGTTTTTCAGTCTCTCGGTCCCAGCTTTGATGCACCTGTACTGACCTCGCCTTCTGGATGATAGCGGGGTGAACAGGCAGTGGCTCGGGTGGTTGTTGTCCTTGATGATCTTTATGGCCTTCCTGTGACATCGGGTGGTGTAGGTGTCCTGGAGGGCAGGTAGTTTGCCCCCGGTGATGCGTTGTGCAGACCTCACTACCCTCTGGAGAGCCTTACGGTTGTGGGCGGAGCAGTTGCCGTACCAGGCGGTGATACAGCCTGACAGGATGCTCTCGATTGTGCATCTGTAGAAGTTTGTGAGTGCTTTTGGTGACAAGCCGAATTTCTTCAGCCTCCTGAGGTTGAAGAGGCGCTGCTGCGCCTTCTTCACGATGGTGTCTGTGTGGGTGGACCAATTCAGTTTGTCTGTGATGTGTACGCCGAGGAACTTAAAACTTACTACCCTCTCCACTACTGTTCCATCGATGTGGATAGGGGGGTGTTCCCTCTGCTGTTTCCTGAAGTCCACAATCATCTCCTTAGTTTTGTTGACGTTGAGTGTGAGGTTATTTTCCTGACACCACACTCCGAGGGCCCTCACCTCCTCCCTGTAGGCCGTCTCGTCGTTGTTGGTAATCAAGCCTACCACTGTTGTTTCGTCCGCAAACTTGATGATTGAGTTGGAGGCGTGCGTGGCCACGCAGTCGTGGGTGAACAGGAAGTACAGGAGAGGGCTCAGAACGCACCCTTGTGGGGCCCCAGTGTTGAGGATCAGCGGGGTGGAGATGTTGTTGCCTACCCTCACCACCTGGGGGCGGCCCGTCAGAAAGTCCAGTACCCAGTTGCACAGGGCGGGGTCGAGACCCAGGGTCTCGAGCTTGATGACGAGCTTGGAGGGCACTATGGTGTTAAATGCCGAGCTGTAGTCGATGAACAGCATTCTCACATAGGTATTCCTCTTGTCCAGATGGGTTAGGGCAGTGTGCAGTGTGGTTGAGATTGCATCGTCTGTGGACCTATTTGGGCGGTAAGCAAATTGGAGTGGGTCTAGGGTGTCAGGTAGGGTGGAGGTGATATGGTCCTTGACTACTCTCTCAAAGCACTTCATGATGACGGAAGTGAGTGCTACGGGGCGGTAGTCGTTTAGCTCAGTTACCTTAGCTTTCTTGGGAACAGGAACAATGGTGGCCCTCTTGAAGCATGTGGGAACAACAGACTGGGATAGGGATTGATTGAATATGTCTGTAAACACACCAGCCAGCTGGTCTGCGCATGCTCTGAGGGCGCGGCTGGGGATGCCGTCTGGGCCTGCAGCCTTTGCGAGGGTTGACACGTTTAAATGTTTTCGTCACTTCGGCTGCAGTGAAGGAGAGTCCGCATGTTTTAGTTGCGGGCAGTGTCAGTGGCACTGTATTGTCCTCAAAGCGGGCAAAAAAGTTATTTAGTCTGCCTGGGAGCAAGACATCCTGGTCCGTGACAGTTCCAACCCGTCTGTTGGCCTTTCACAGTAGAGACTGGGCGTGGTTTAAACTTGCTCAGCCTATTGCAGGCGCTCAGGCGGGTCCCCGCCTCTTGGCGCTTCTGTTGATAGATGTAAATGTTGCTTGTGAAGAACATCCAGGCTCTCATGCTCCATACCGTTATCTCGCACCTGGCTCCTGTTATCTAACAAAAGACCGCTTGTTCTCGCAACACCCCGCTCTGAATGTGCCCCCCTCCCAACTAATTTGAACAGTTCCTGTCTTCATGCTTCTCTGTATTTTTCCATCATGAGAAAGTCCCATGGCCCTGATACTTTTAACAATGTTTCAAGTCAGCTATGTTGCGTAACACATACATACATCCACACAAGTCAACAGCAGATAATATTCAATCATATATATGGTAATGGCTATAATGTAAAACACAGGATTCAACACAGGGTAGTCTGAAAAGTTGCTAAATCTAGCAACAAAATTGCTAAATTGGTATCACTGGTCCCACCCCGTCCCAAAGCACTCACAAGTGGCCCAGTCCTCGCGCAGCAGTCCAGCCCAGCTGCAGTCAGAGCAGGAGATGTTCACCCCTCCCGCATCCAGACTGCAAATGAATCGCGCATGCGGGCAGCCGCCGCTGGCTTACATTTGTTTTAAAACACTTATTAACTTGAATTAGGGCCAGACTAGTTACCATAATTTTCTCACATTGCCATTGACAGTTTTTTCTATTGTCTCTTTTTGGTCCATTTAGATTGTTAATGTAGATTGTATACAAATGGCTAAAACTGTTCATATTTTACTGTGACTTGTGTGTTGACTGAGTGTGTGACATGCCTACCCATGTAAGAGATGCAAACTCGGTCTCAACCTTTAAGTCTTTACTGAAGACTCATCTCTTCAGTGGGTCATATGATTGAGTGTAGTCTGGCCCAGGAGTGGGAAGGTGGACTGAAAGGCTCTGGAGCAACGAACCGCCCTTGTTGTCTCTGCCTGGCCGGTTCCCCTCTTTCCACTGGGATTCTCTGCCTCTAACCCTATTACAGGGGCTGAGTCACTGGCTTACTGGGGCTCTTTCATACCGTCCCTAGGAGGGGTGCGTCACTTGAGTGGGTTGAGTCACTGATGTGATCTTCCTGTCTGGGTTGGCACCCCCCCCTTGGGTTTTGCCGTGGCGGAGATCTTTGTGGGCTATAATCGGCCTTGTCTCAGGATGGTAAGTTGGTGGTTGAAGATATCCCTCTAGTGGTGTGGGGGCTGTGCTTTGGCAACGTGGGTGGGGTTATATCCATCCTGTTTGGCCCTGTGGATGTCAAACATTCGTCCTCGGATGGGGCCACAGTGTCTCCTGACCCCTCCTGTCTCAGCCTCCAGTATTTATGCTGCAGTAGTTTATGTGTCGGGGGCTAGGGTCAGTTTGTTATATCTGGAGTACTTCTCCTGTCCTATTCGGTGTCCTGTGTGAATTTAAGTGTCCTCTCTCTAATTCTCTCTTTCTCTCTCTTTCTCTCTCTCGGAGGACCTGAGCCCTAGGATCATGCCTCAGGACTACCTGACATGATGACTCCTTGCTGTCCCCAGTCCACCTGGCCGTGCTGCTGCTCCAGTTTCAACTGTTCTGCCTTATTATTATTTGACCATGTTGGTCATTTATGAACATTTGAACATCTTGGCCATGTTCTGTTATAATCTCCACCCGGCACAGCCAGAAGAGGACTGGCCACCCCACATAGCCTGGTTCATCTCTAGGTGTCTTCCTAGGTTTTGGCCTTTCTAGGGAGTTTTTCCTAGCCACCGTGCTTCTACACCTGCATTGCTTGCTGTTTGGCGTTTTAGGCTGGGTTTCTGTACAGCACTTTGAGATATCAGCTGACGTACGAAGGGCTATATAAATAAATTTGATTTGACTTGTACAGTCGTGGCCAAAAGTTGAGAGCAACACAAATATTAATTTTCACAAAGTTTGCTGCTTCACTGTCTTTAAATATTTTTGTCAGATGTTACTATAAATACAAGCATTTCATAAGTGTCATAGGCCTTCATTGAAAATTACATGAAGTTGATGCAAATAGTCAATATTTGCACTGTTTACCCTTCTTTTTCAAGACCTCTGCAATCTGCCCTGGCAAGCTGTCAAATAACTTCTGGGCCACATCCTGACTGATGGACTTTCTTGGGTGCCCTGAAGCCTTCTTCACAACAATTGAACCACTCTCCTTGAAGTTCTTGATGATCCGATAAATGGTTGATTTAGGTGCAATCTTACTGGCAGCAATATCCTTGCCTGTGAAGCCCTTTTTGTGCAAAGCAATGATGACGGCACGTGTTTCCTTCCAGGTAACCATGGTTGACAGGAAGAACAATGATTCCAAGCACCACCCTCCTTTTGAAGCTTCCAGTCTGTTATTCAAACTCAATCAGCATGACAGAGTGTTCTCCAGCCTTGTCCTCATCAACACTCACACCTGTGTGTGGCAGGGCTGAAATGCAGTGGAAATGTTTTTTGGGGATTCAGGTCATTTGCATGGCAAAGAGGGACTTTGCAATTAATTGCAATTCATCTGATCACTCTTCATAACATTATGGAGTATATGCAAATTGCCATCATACAAACTGAGGCAGCAGACTTTGTGAAAATTAATATTTGTGTCATTCTCAAAACTTTTGGCCACGTCTGTAGGCTCCTAAGTCGACCATAAGGTTAAAAACCAAACCAAATCAAGAAAACTAAACTAAATAACAAAAAAATGTGATTCAATTTAAAAAATAATAATAATAAGTAACTCCGCCAGAGGGTCCCAAGCCCGGATAAGAGAGGAGGGTTGGAATTGTGACATTAAAAAAAACAAGAATCGACAGAAGAAAGTTCATTTGTAGTTCTAAACATATTTCGGGTGTTTTTACTCACTTTTGTCTCTCCCACGACGTTATTCCTCTCTCCTACAGCGTCCATCACAATTCCTCTCTCCTACAGCGTCCATCACAATTCCGCTCTCCTATGACGTCCTTTAGCGACTTCTAGCGACTTTTGGGACAGCTAATAGCTACTTTCCTTACTGCCTAATCAAGTCTAAACAAATGCAAGTTGAAGCTGCTATTTTACCCGTTGCATTGAATGTCTAAAATCACGTAAAACAAAAAGCATATATAGACCTACTACTGTTGGTCTACCAACCCAGCCCAGGCAAGCATTTGGGATTTTTTGTCTCCCCAACGTTCTGAGGGACATTGCCCACATTTCTGTGGATAAGGCCTAGGACTAGAGAACTAGTGCGTGCAGTTAGATATTTCGAACTGAAAGTTATCGTTGACTGTCTTTCTAACACTGTAACAACATACCTTACTAACCTAATATGTTTGGGTCATGGGTGCCAAGGGATGGTGGTCCAACAGACGTTTTCTTCATATTGTCTTTTTTTGGCAATACAATTGAGCCCTGCAGGTCAGTGACGTAAGTCTAGTTTATGATTTAACGTTTTCCATAGCGGGCTTTAACCCCCATCCTCTGGTGTAGGATAGATGTGGTTGTCCCTGGAAGCTGATCTGAGGCCAGTTTGAAGTTAGAACGAGGGGTTTAAAGTTCAAATGAGAGGTTTGGTCATCTGATCCTGCATCAGCAGAATCCACCCAGGGCGCCGTTGGATACCCATACAAGTAACATATCGCATATCGCAGGCTGTTGCGTTTTCTCGGAGGGAGTAGCTCTACGCGTAACAGTATCCATTCTCCCCCATCTCAGCAGTGTGATGGATAAAGCCTCTCCGACCACAGACAATCTCTGCCCGTATCAATGCCTCTGTGTCCCTACCGACACCATCTGGGAGATGCCATGAGATGTCAGCTGGGTTATTTCTCACGCCGTCTCAGTACAGGTGAGAATGTGGAAACAAGGGACAACGGAAAAGAAGGATAACATGAGAGTTCAGTTATAGCGCGAATTGATTACAAGCTGCTGGAGCGAACAGGGCAAAGGATTTGTGCTGTCGAAGTAAAGCATCGGGCGACGGTGTAATACATTATTCTAGTTAGTGCACCATCACACCGAAAGTGTTTTAGTGAATATCCCAATCACATGTTTGTGAAATACCAGGATACGGGCTTATCTGACAGGTACGTTTTTAAAAATACAACAATTGGTCCTGTGTTTCCCGCGGTGTGTGATTACACTATTAATAGCACTATTAGGAGTTGCTATTAACGCCTTTCCTATAATGTCACTGTAGCCGATGTTATGTTTAAGAATACCCTGGCATTGCTGACCCCACTCTCTCAGTTATGTCCTTAGATGAGTGCCAGAAGGGCTATCAGTTTAAAGGTAGTGTAGATCCATTTCCAGGAAACTATTACATCTACATAATGGCATTGTGTGTGGGGTACAATTCATGTTATAGGAAGAGAAGAACTGCACAGAAACACTGTTTTGAATGCGTCCTTAATTCAAAGGCAAAGTTGCAAGACTGTTGAAGACCAGTAGTGTTCCAGTATGTCTGTGCTCATGTCTCAACCGTTCTGACAATGTTTACATTGACCTGTGCTGTGCTGATGATGTCATGTCTCTCTTCCCAGGGGACTGTAAAGGTGCCGTCCACTCCTGACCTACAGGATGCCATCCTCCTGGTGCTGATTTACACAGGTGAGATCTCTGTGTGTGTGTATGTGTGTGTGTGATGTTGAAAACAGTTCAAAAGCAGTGTATACACTTCCAGTGACTTTCAGGTGCAGGTTGCAAAATCAAAAGTCATGAATAGATACCCAGTGTTGAATGGATACCCAGTGTTGAATAGATACCCAGTGTTGAATAGATACCCAGTGTTGAATAGATACCCAGTGTTGAATGGATACCCAGTGTTGAATGGATACCCAGGGTTGAATGGATACCCAGGGTTGAATGGATACCCAGTGTTGAATGGATACCCAGTGTTGAATGGATACCCAGTGTTGAATGGATACCCAGTGTTGAATAGATACCCAGTGTTGAATGGATACCCAGTGTTGAATAGATACCCAGTGTTGAATGGATACCCAGTGTTGAATGGATACCCAGTGTTGAATAGATACCCAGTGTTGAATAGATACCCAGTGTTGAATAGATACCCAGTGTTGAATGGATACCCAGTGTTGAATGGATACCCAGTGTTGAATAGATACCCAGTGTTGAATGGATACCCAGTGTTGAATGGATACCCAGTGTTGAATGGATACCCAGTGTTGAATAGATACCCAGTGTTGAATGGATACCCAGTGTTGAATAGATACCCAGTGTTGAATGGATACCCAGTGTTGAATGGATACCCAGTGTTGAATGGATACCCAGTGTTGAATGGATACCCAGTGTTGAATAGATACCCAGTGTTGAATGGATACCCAGTGTTGAATGGATACCCAGTGTTGAATGGATACCCAGTGTTGAATAGATACCCAGTGTTGAATGGATACCCAGTGTTGAATAGATACCCAGGGTTGAATGGATACCCAGTGTTGAATGGATACCCAGTGTTGAATGGATACCCAGTGTTGAATGGATACCCAGTGTTGAATGGATCGACTTCTGTTTAGTACAACTTTTCAACCCAAAGATCTCCGTCAGGTAGACAACATAAAGAGTAGAACACCATGACTCTGCAACGGATGATTTTGGAGTATGACAAAGTAAGGAAGATGTACTGAGCTAGTTCAGGTATTTCTCAGTTGTATTCATGTCACTAAATTGTTGCATATAGCACCTTTAATGCAATAAAATATAAACACCAAACACTGGGACATGTAGTTACAGTCTATTGGCAGCCACAGAAGACCAAGTATGATTGAATTCCCTGTAGACTTTTCTCTCTCCACACCTCCTCTTCTGCCATTGTTCATTTCTGCAAGTGGTGCGTCTGTCCTAGACACACACACACACACACACACACACACACGCACACAGAGAGATTAGGAATGAGTGTGTATCTCTATTTACACGGAGAAGAGTGCTTTCAGAAGAGGGGAGAAGAGAGGGAGAGAGCAGAGAGGAAAGGGAGAGTCTCGCCTTGACTACCTGGCTAAATTGTCCCCTGATGGAAAAATATTGTTGCAGGAATGATTTTTGAATAATTGAACGTCCAGGGCTTTAAAATTGCAGGCTCACCGAGATTTATTCCTGTGAAAAGTTAGAAGCCACACACACCACAACGAAATATTAACATCATTATATTTAACAGAAGATATATTGAGGATCTACGATGATATTGCAAGTCTCTTCTCCTCTTTTCTCCTCTCCTCTCCTCTCTTCTTTTCTCCTCTCCTCTCCTCTCCTCTCTTCTTTTCTCCTCTCCTCTCTTCTCTTCTCCTCTCCTCTCCTCCTCTCTTCTTTTCTCCTCTCTTCTCCTCTCCTTTTCTCCTCTCCTCTCTTCTTTTGTCCTCTCCTCTCCTCTCCTCTTCTCTTCTCTTCTCTCTTCTCCTCTTCTCTTCTCTCCTCTTTTCTTTTCTCTTCTCTTCTCTTCTCTTCTCTTCTCTTCTCTTCTCTTCTCTTCTCTTCTCTTCTCTTCTCTCCTCTTTTCTTTTCTCCTCTCTTCTCTTCTCTCCTCTTCTCTTCTCTTCTCTCATGAATTCCCTGTAGACTATTTTACGTAGGTAATATAGTGATCCTGTTTTTCTCCTCCATTGTCTCTCTCTTTCCTCCTGGTTAATAATTAATGGAGTTTTTTGCAGATCCCTCCTGGGACCACAGGTTCCTTTTAGGTCATACAGTACAGGAGTGTGTGTGTGTGCCCACAGTCAAATCCCACAGCATTTTCTGACACAGTGTGTGCTGTGATGGTCAAAGGTAGAGGGGTGAGTCTTCAACCCTATATTTTATTCCAGGCTTTAACTCTCTGCCTCTTCCTTTCCTCCCTCTGTCTCTCTCGCCATTGTAATCAGCCCCTGTTGTGTGATGAAGTGCTTGGACATGGTCCATAGAGAGAGAAGGAGGTGAGGAGAAGAGGAGGGGTAGAGAGGGGTAGAAGGTTGGGAGAAGGAGAGAGAGAGAGGGGGAAGAGAGAAAGGCAGAGAGAGAAAGAGAGATGGAGATTTCACATTGCTTTTAACGGCATCAACCTGCCCAAGCTGTATATAATTTAGAGCAGTGGTGACATAGAGGAGCTGTCTGATGGACACAGACGCACGCACACAGATTTGTGGAATGCCCCTTCTCTCTCTCTCTCTCTCTCTCTCAATTAAATTCAATTCAAGGGGCTTTATTGGCATGGGAAACATATGTTAACATTGCCAAAGCAAGTGAGGTAGATAATATACAAAAGTGAAATAAACAATTAAAATTAACAGTAAACATTTAATATACAGAAGTTTCAAAAGAATAAAGACATTACAAATGTCATATTATGTATATATACAGTCTTGTAATGATGTACAAATGGTTAATGTACAAAAGGGAAAATAAATAAGCATAAATATTGGTTGTATTTACAATGGTGTTCTTCACTGGTTGACCTTTTCTTGTGGCAACAGGTCACACATCTTGCTGCTGTGATGGCACACTGTGGTATTTCACCCAGTAGATATGGGAGTTTATCAAAATCAGATTTGTTTTCAAACATTGGGCAGTGCATTAGGAAGAGCAGCTCAGTCATCACCTCATGTTGTAGGCAGTGAGCACATAGCCTGTCTTCACTTGAGAGCCAGGTCTGCCTACGGCGGCCTTTCTCAATAGCAAGGCTATGCTCATTTGTTACGGTTTTCTTCCGTCAAAGGAAAGGAGGACCAAAATGCAGCGTGGTTATCTTTATACATCTTTAATAAAATATGAAAAATGAACAACATACAAAACAAGAACCATGAAAAACCGAAACAGCCCTATCTGGTGCAACAAACACAGAGACAGGAACAATCACCCACGAAATACCCAAAGAATATGGCTGCCTAAATATGGTTCCCAATCAGAGACAACGATAAACACCTGCTTCTGATTGAGAACCACTCCAGGCAACCATAGACTTTCCTAGACAACTCTACTAAACACAACCCCATAAATCTAATAAACCCCTAGACAAGACAAGACACATAAATCACCCATGTCACACCCTGGCCTGACCAAAATAATAAAGAAAACACAAAATACTAAGGACAGGGCGTGACATCACTGAGTCTGTACATAGTCAAAGCTTTCCTTAAGTTTGGGTCAGTCACAGTGGTCAGGTATTCTGCCACTGTGTACTCTCTGTTTAGGGCCAAGTAGCATTCTAGTTTGCTCTGTTTTTTTGTAAATTCTTTCCAATGTGCCAAGTAATTATCTTTTTCTTTTCTTATGATTTGGTTGGGACTAATTGTGTTGCTGTCCTGGGGCTCTGTGGAGTGTGTTTGTGTTTGTGAACAGAGCCCCAGGACCAGCGTGCTTAGGGGACTCTTCTCCAGGTTCATCTCTCTGTATGTGATGACTTTGTTATGGAAGGTTTGGGAGTCACTTACTTTTAGGTGGTTGTAGAATTTAACGTCTCTTTTCTAGATTTTGATCATTAGTGGGTATCGGCCTAATTCTGCTCTGCGTGCATTATTTGGTGTTCTACTTTGTACACGGAGGATATTTTTGCAGAATTCTGCATGCAGAGTCTCAATTTGGTATTTGTGAGCGGACCCCAGACCTCACAGCCATAAAGGGCAATGGGTTCTATAACTGATTCAAGTATTTTTAGCCAGATCCTAATTGGTATGTTGAATTTGATGTTCCTTTTGATGGCATAGAATACCCATCTTGCCTTGTCTCTCAGATCGTTCACAGCTTTGTGGAAGTTACCTGTGGCGCTGATGTTTAGGCCAAGGTATGTATAGTTTTTTGTGTTCTCTTGGGCAACGGTGTCTAGATGGAATTTGTATTTGTGATCCTGGCGACTGTACCTTTTTTGGAACACCATTATATTGATCTTACTGAGATTTACTCTCTCTCTCTCTCTCTCGCTCTCGCTCTCCTTCTCTCTCTCTCTCTCTCTCTCTCTCTCTCTCTCTCTCTCTCTCTCGCTCTCATTCTCTCTCTCATTCTCTCTCTCTCTCTCTCTCTCTCTCTGTCTCTCCTGCTGATAGGAGACTGATGTAGATATAATGGATGAAGAGATCCATGTTTTATCTTCTAACTCATCTTTCTGCAGGAGATCCAACCAGATGAGGTTTTGAGGCCGCCACCCCCAAGACCTCACAGGAACCCGCCCCGATCTCTGCCTCCTCCCCCTCTCCACTACCTGTCTCCTGATGTGAGTTCTGGGCCTGTATCCACAAAAAGCGTATTGGAGGAGTGCTGATCTAGCACCAGTTTAGCATTTTATTTCATGGGGAATAAGATTGTATGGACAGATCCTAGATCAGCTATCATATCCTGAGGCACATGGTAGACACGGGCCCTGGCCTTAGTTCATTTAGATCATAGTTCTATCCCAACCAAACTAATTTAGGTCCTTTTATTGTCTTTGTCCTTGCAGGTATAGAACCCATTGCTGAACGTAAGTATTACACTCCTTTAATGTGCTGTCAAGTTATAGTTAAGAACATAGAGTATAACTAACTACTTCTCTCTCTCTCCCCTCCCTCTCTCTCTTACTCCAGGGTTTGATGGAGAGTTGTAACCAGTTTAATGTCAGCAGGAACAGTAGTAATAAGTGGAGGACTTCTCGCCACAGTCATCCTGCTCTGCATTGTAGCAGTGCTGTGCTACTGCAGGCTCCAGGTAACCTGGGTGTGTGTGTCCATGTGACTGTGTGTATGTTTGTGTGTGTGCGTGCCCGTGTGTGTGTTTTATCTGCACAGTCTTTCATGAACAATAATTGCAACAAAACCTCCCCTCCTTCACTAATTCCAGTACTACTGCTGTAAGAAAAATGAGTCGGAGGTGGACTTTGCTTCCATGGCTGGAGGAGGTGACAGAACGGGAGGAGGAGAAGGGGATGCTCAAGTGGAGGTTCAGGCTCACTTTGCCTGCAATGCCTGCAGCGCCCCTGGGATGGACAGCCTGGCTGTCACCCCTCTCTGCCTGGAGCCCCTGGAGGTTAGAGTACAGGACTAACACAAAACCCTATACCTAAACCTAGAGCTACAGTAGGCAGTTGATCCATACATAGAATTTGAATGACTCATTCTATTTCAATCATTCTATTTCTATGGTGATTGTGTGTGTTCCAGGTGGGCCCTCCCCCCAACTACTGCCCCACCTGCTCCCCCTTCTGGCTACGCCCGGGACTTAGTGACGAGCTGCACAACGGAACCGAGCGGCTGGGATTCCATACGTATCACTATGACAACCCCGGACTGTGTCAATCACTGCCCCTGTCAGACACGCCGCAGGAGCCCTTCTTTTTGACCCAGCCCGGCCAATCCCCTTTGAGCTACTATAGCCCTGTTGACACCTACCCTAACACACCCTGCAGTAACAGACGCCCCTACAGCACACCGGTTTAACACACATGGACACACACACACACACACACTGACGTCACACACGCACTCATACAAACACTCCTTCTCCCAGGGGAAAGAGACCCAGAGACATCTAGAGTATCACCCATCCAGGGGAGAGAGACACACACTGAACCCACAGACGGAGCCTCCTGATCGGGACAGAACTACATACGGACCCTTGTCTGGTGCAGCGGTGTGGAGGTCTGGTCATCTGGTAACCCATACAGTGGAGGAGATGTTGGGTTTGACTATGGGAGACTACAGATGATGGGAGAAGATAGACGAGAGCAGCCACACACTGTTGTTTCTCTCTCTTTCTCTCCATCTGTCTTTCTCTCCCTCCTTTTCCATCATTTTCCATCATCTCTCTCCTCTGCCTGAAACCTGATAATGTGAACGAGGTGACTGTTATGAGGGCTATATGTGTTTTCAAGTTTGTACGATTTTTTTTTCTTCCAGAGTTTAAAGGAGCAGTATGTCCCTGGTTGACCCTTAGAAAAAAAAAACATTTGCAGTTTTACATGTGATTTAAAAAATATATATATTGTAAGGGGATATCCGGATGCATTAAATATAATCCTGGCTAAAACAATACAAACACACAAACATTTTAGCCAATGAGGGCATCTGTTTGTCCAATTCTATGATGTTTCACTTAGCCCTTACCCTTCAGTCCTTCAAAACAGAGATTCTGTACACTTACTAAAATATGTTCATCATGACACTGTTGATAATATAGACTAGTATTGATAAAAGAGATTTGACTGTTTTCACACAATGCACTTTTCTCACAGGGTGCGTCCCAAATTGCATTGTATTCCCTATATAGATAGTACACTACTTTTGACCAGGACCCATATGGGTCTGGTCAAAAGTAGTGCACTATCTAGGGAACAGGATGCCATTTTCGACAAAGCCATAGTCTTCACATCTTAGTCTTCCTCACTTCTCGTCCTTTTGTGATTCTTTGTTAGAGAGTTGATGGGGAAATGGATATCTGTCTGTTCATGTGTTGATTTACTGACAATAACACTCAAAGTTTGTGTTCACTGCTATGTAGTCACACACTCACACAAAGACACTGCTTGCTGCCTGTAGTCTGCCAATGAAGGTAACTCTAATATTGAATTCACTAATTATATAATATATTTATTTTTTCTATTAAAGGTGGACTCTGAAAAATGACATCATCATAGACAGCAGGGCAACTTCCTGCCTACAGACAATTTGCACTGTTCATTGACACATGCCCATATTGGGAAGAGCCAGTGACAGATTTGAATTTTGTTGTTGATGATGTCTCTAAACAGGAAGTTGACCCGCGGTGTACGATGATGTCATGTAGCTGAGTCTCCCTTTAAAATGAACTCTCTGAAGATGAATTCCATGTTTAACACACAATGTTCCTTTTGGAAGATAAATGAATATGTGTATCTGCCTGAACTCGTCTGTGTTTCTTCACTAACAATGAATCAAATAATATATACCATTTAGCAGACACTTTTATCCAAAGTGACTTGGGTGCATTCATTTATGGCTTTATAAAGTATGGGTGGTCCCAGGAATTAAACCATCTCCTCTGCCGTTGCAAGGACCATGCTCTACCAACTGAGCACCGCAAATTAAAAGCAGACTCAGAAATTTGACAAATACATATAAATAAGCAATAGCACAATGTCAATCTAGACGCGTTATGATGCTTTGACACAACCTGGTTGTCCTGTGGGCCTTCTCTAAAATTAGTTGTATGGCGTCGTGTCTGTGAGTTGTGTGAACAAGACTTGTTCAGGATCACCTGTCTCACTCTGCTGTTATTTAACCAGTTAGGCAAGTTGAAAACAAGTTCTGATTTACAATTGCCACCTGGCCAAGATAAAGCAAAGCAGTTCGACACAACACAGAGTTACACATGGAGTAAAACAAACATACAGTCAATAATACAGTAGAAAAATAAGTCTATATACAATGTGAGCAAGTGAGGTGAGATAAGGCAAAAAAAGCCCATGGTGGCAAAGTAAATACAATATAGCAAGTAAAACACTGGAATGGTTTATTTGCAGTGGAATAATGTGCAAAGTAGAGATAGAAATAATGGGGTGCAAAGGAGCAAAATAAATACAGTAGGGGAAGAGGTAGTTGTTTGGGCTAAATTATAGATGGGCTATGTACAGGTGCAGTAATCTGTGAGCTGTTCTGACAGCTGGTGCTTAAAGCTCGTGAGGGAGTTAAGTGTTTCCAGTTTCAGAGATGTTTGTAGTTCGTTCCAGTCATTGGCAGCGGAAAACTGGAAGGAGAGGTGGCCAAAGGAAGAATTGGTTTTGGGGGTGACCAGTGAGATATACCTGCTGGAGCGCGTGCTACAGGTGGGTGCTGCTATGGTGACCAGCGACTTTACCTAGCAGGGTCTTGTAGATGACCTGGAGCCAGTGGGTTTGGCGACGAGTATGAAGCGAGGTCCAGCCAACGAGAGCGTACAGGTTGCAGTGGTGGGTAGTATATGGGGCTTTGGTGACAAAACGGATGGCACTGTGATAGACTGCATCCAATTTATTGAGTAGGGTATTGGAGCCTATTTTGTGAATGACATCGCCGAAGTCGAGGATTGGTAGGATGGTCAGTTTTACAAGGGTATGTTTGGCAGCATGAGTGAAGGATGCTCTGTTGCAGAATAGGAAGCCAATTCTAGATTTAACTTTGGATTGGAGATGTTTGATGTGAGTCTGGAAGGTGAGTTATATATCTAACCAGACACCTTGGTATTTGTAGTTGTCCACATATTCTACGTCAGAGCCGTCCAGAGTAGTGATGCTGGACGGGCGGGCAGGTGCAGGCAGCGATCGGTTGAAGAGCATGCATTTAGTTTTACTTGTATTTAAGAGCAATTGGAGGCCACAGAAGGAGAGTTGTATGGCATTGAAGCTTGTCTGGAGGGTTGTTAACACAGTGTCCAAAGAAGGGCCAGAAGTATACAGAATGGTGTCGTCTACGTAGAGGTGGATCAGAGACTCACCAGCAGCAAGAGCGACATCATATACAGAGAAAAGAGCCAATAATTGAACCCTGTGGCACCCCCATAGAGACTGCCAGAGGTCCGGACAACAGGCCCTCCGATTTGACACACTGAACTCTATTGGAGAAGTAGTTGGTGAACCAGGCGAGGCAATCATTTGAGAAACCAAGGCTGTTGAGTCTGCCGATGAGGATGTGGTGATTGACAGAGTCGAAAGCCTTGGCCAGGTCAATGAATAATGTTGCACAGTATTGTTTCTTATCGATGGCGGCTAAGATATTGTTTAGGACCTTGAGCGTGGCTGAGGTGCACCCATGACCAGCTCTGAAACCAGATTGCATAGTGGATATGGTATGGTGGGATTCAAAATGGTCAGTAATCTGTTTGTTGACTTGGCTTTCGAAGACCTTAGAAAGGCAGGGTAGGATAGATATAGGTCTGTAGCAGTTTGGGTCAATAGTGTACCCCCCTTTGAAGAGGGGGATGACCGAATCTCAGACGACACGAAAGAGAGGTTGAACAGGCAACAATTTCAGCAGATAATTTTAGATAGAAAGGGTCCAGATTATCTAGCCCGGCTGATTTGTAGGGGTCTAGATTTTGCAGCTCTTTCAGAACATCAGCTGACTGAATTTGGGAGAAGGAGAAATGGGGAAGGCTTGGGCGAGTTGCTGTGGGGGGTGCAGTGCTGTTGACCGGGGTAGGGGTAGCCAGGTGGAAAGCATGGCCAGCCGTATAAAAATGCTTATTGAAATTCTCAATTATAGTGGATTTATCTGTGGTGACAGTGTTTCCTATCTTCAGTACAGTGGGCACCTGGGAGGAGGTGTTCTTATTCTCCATGGACTTTACAGTGTCCCAGAACCTTTTTGAGTTTGTGTTGCAGGAAGCAAATTTCTGCTTGAAAAAGCTAGCCTTGGCTTTTCTAACTGCCTGTGTATATTGGTTTCTAGCTTCCCTGAAAAGTTGCATATCACGGGGGCTGTTCGATGCTAATGCAGAACACCATAGGATGTTGTTGTGTTGGTTAAGGGCAGGCAGGTCTGGAGAGAACCAAGGGCTATATCTGTTCCTGGTTCTAAATTTCTTGAATGGGGCATGCTTATGAATAACATAGACATCACTGCAACCTGGAGTCAGATGAGGCCGTTTTAAAACAGTAATATTAGAACAAATAGTAAGAGTAAAGGATCATAAATGGTCACATATAAGTAAAGACAGTTTCATGTGTTTGTTTCCCCTCTGTTAATTAGAGGCTCCTGGTTCATCTGGAGAGCCGTCCCTGTGTTGTAGTTCAGAGATGTGATCAATCTATACAAAGCTCTGTGGGACCACAAGTCGTTTACTGTCGCTGAGATATCATGAATAAGAGACAACGTGGGTAGAATTGAGAGAGAGAGAGAGAGAGAGAGAGAGAGAGAGAGAGAGAGAGAGAGAGAGAGAGAGAGAGAGAGAGAGAGAGAGAGAGAGAGAGAGAGAGAGAGAGAGAGAGAGAGAGAGAGAGAGAGAGAGAGAGAGAGAGAGAGAGAGACAGCTTTTGGGTTGCATCTTCTGTGTTGTGTTCAGATGTATTGTAAGTATTACTGTAGTGGCAGGACCAGTTTAAACTCCTGACAAACCTCTTTCAGCCCTGGCCTTCTGGAGACAATAGCACTGTGAGGAGAGGCACCCACACACCACACACATGCACACACACACACACACACATGCGCATACACACACACTCATACCACACACACACACACACACACACACACACACACACACACACACACACACACACACACACACACACACACACACACACACACACACACACACACACACACACTAAACACTAAACACTCCAGGGTAAATATCCTAAATACCAGGCATAGAACAGCATGAATCTTCTTACCTCTCAGTTGAGAGGGCATCATTAATATGTGTGTTCTACGTGTGTGTCAGTGTGTGTGTGTGTGTGTTGACTGGGTTGGGGGGTTTCAGGGTGGAGGATTGTGAATGTCTTTACAGGGGAGCAATAGAGAAGGAATGAGAGGAGGGTGAAGAGAATAAGAAAAAGGAGGACAGCAGTAGGTGTGTCTGTGTCACACACCTCGTATATATAAACCCCGTCAAACCTGTACCTCTTCATTTGTATGTGTTTCTGTGTGTGTTTCGTCCACTGCTGTACCTGCCTTCTAGCTGGAGTGTGTCTGTGTGTGTAGTCCACTGCTGTATCTGCCTGCTAGCTGGAGTGTGTCTGTGTGTGTAGTCCACTGCTGTATCTGCCTGCTAGCTGGAGTGTGTCTGTGTGTTTCATACACATGTTGGACTATGCCCTTGGACTTTACCTTTGGACTACCTGAGTTAGTTTACCTGGCTTTCAGCTGTTGCCAGGTTTTTCACAAGTACCGCCTCTGACCTGCTGGAGTTCACCTGTCTCTGGGTGTTGACCTGTGTATATCTGACTGACTGGGAGTTACTACCTCTGTTGGAATTCACCTGTTAGAGGGAGCTCAGCTGGTACCAACATGTGCCTCTCTGCTACTGGAGTTTATTTGTGTGAAGGAGGTTTACCTGTGTGAAGGAGTTTACCTGTGTGAAGGAGTTTACCTGTGTGAAGGAGGTTTACCTGTGTGAAGGAGTTTACCTGTGTGAAGGAGTTTACCTGTGTGAAGGAGTTTATCTGTGTGAAGGAGTTTACCTGTGTAAAGGAGGTTTACCTGTGTGAAGGAGGTTTACCTGTGTGAAGGAGGTTTACCTGTGTGAAGGAGTTTACCTGTGTGAAGGAGGTTTACCTGTGTGAAGGAGTTTATTTCCTGTGTGAAGGAGGTTTACCTGTCTGACTGGAACACCTGTTGGAATTCTGACCAACTAATTATTTGGAGCTTCTCTCTCCTGCTGGGGTTCACATACCTGAGAGTAGAGGCCTGCATCCTCCAGCTGTGTGTGTGTGTGTCAGGATGATGGAAGAAGTGTCTATCAGGGTGGCATATGACTCCCACATCATAGACCAGATGGCGGAGGAGGAGATACTGGCCTGCCTGATGGCCGAGTCTATACCCAAACACACGGTGAGACCACAACCATGACACAACCATACCCAAACCCACAGTGAGACCACAACCATTATACAACCATGACACAACCATACCCAAACACACGGTGAGATCACAACCAATATACAACCATGACACAACCATACCCAAACACACAGTAAGACCACAACCACTACACAACCATGACACAACCATACCGAAACACACGGTGAGACCACAACCATTATACAACCATGACACAACCATACCCAAACACACGGTAACCCACAACCATTATACAACCATGACACAACCATACCCAAACACATGGTGAGACCACAACCACTACACAACCACTACACAACCATGACACAACCATACCCAAACACACGGTAAGACCACAACCATTATGCAACCATAACATAATTGCTGCTGTGTCATAGAGCATGTGGTCATACAACAACAACAGCAACAACCCCCGACTACAGTATTATTAGGACAGCCCTCTGGTGGCCGTGCAGACTAAACTCCTGTACCATCTCCCCTGCTCTAAGGCATGACATTCACAACAAGGACCAGGGTTACTAAGCATTTACACCAGATGTAAAAACAGTTTTACCTGTGTTCAAAATCAAACACTGCTCTCAAATCATAAACAAAGTGATCAAAATGATTTACACTCTCAAGCAGTCAGTAAACAATACACCGAAAAATGGAAAACACATTGTTCAAAACATACAATTCTCAGGGAGAAGTACATTTTTAATCTAAAAAAATATTCATATTTTTCCGTCATCATTGTCTTTTGATGAACGAAAACATGTTCTATCATAGTAGCTCAAAATTGATCTGAAATTACTCCTCTGCTTTGCTCTTTGCAATTTTGTTTTTTGTTCTTCCTCCTCTTTGTACCCCTATTTTTACAGTATTGTACCCTGCATCTCACAAACTTGTCCTTTGTCTCTGTGATACTGTAATTCTTGTTCTTTGTTGATATGAACCTGCAACCAGTCAAAATATATTGAGCAGTCAGTACTGTTAATAAATGGAAAGCACAATGTTCAGGGCCAGACAATTTGTCCATTGTACAGCCTACAATGCACTGTACTACAGTATCCATTCTCAGACTTTCTCCTTCCCACCTTCAACAACCTGTTTGCTCTCTGAACTGGCTTATATTGGTTGTGTCGCATCATTTGAAACAGGTTAAATCAATTTTGAGTGGTTGTATTTGTATTTGATTGTTGCCACTTGTGTTTACCAGTATGGATGACATGTGCATTAGAGTGCAGAATGTGTTTTGAGAATGAGAATGTGTTTAGAGTTTTGCTGAAAAGTCTAAGTGAGATCTGCAAATTGTGTTTTACCATCTGAAATGGTTTAAGGTATTGACAACAGACTGCATAATTAGCTAAATGAGTCCAGGCAACTGAGAACTTTGTTCAGCCAATGGGTTTTAGTGTTTTAGCAATTGAGAAAAACTGTAATATATCTGTTTTCTTTATGTTTTGGTTAGGTCAGGGTGTGACGAGGGTGGGTATGCTAGTTTTGTATTGTCTAGGGTTTTTGTATATCTAGGGGTTTTGTAGGTCTAGGTATATGTATGTCTATGGTGGCCTGATATAGTTCCCAATCAGAGGCAGCTGTTTATCGTTGTCTATGATTGGGGACCATATTTAGGTAGCCATTTCCCTTGGGTATTTGTGGGTTCTTGTTCTATGTTTAGTTGTCTGTCTGCACTACTCATTAGCGGCATGTTTTGTTAGTTTGTTCAGTGGTCTTTCTTTAATAAAGGAAAAATGTACGCAGACCACGCTGTGCCTTGGTCTCCTTCATACGACGAACGTGCCAGTTAGGATCGCCACTTTATTTTAAGAATGTGAAATATCAGAATAATAATAGAGATAATGATTTAGTTCAACTTTGATTTCTTTCATTACATTCCCAGTGGGTCAGAAGTTTACATACACTCAATTAGTAGTTGGGTAGCATTGTTTAACTTGGGTCAAATGTTTCTGGTAGCCTCCCACAAGCTTCCCACAATAACTTGGGTGAATGTTAGCCCATTCCTCCTGACAGAGCTGGTGTAACTGAGTCAGGTTTGTAGGTCTCCTTGCTCCACATGCTTTTTCAGTTCCGCCCACACATTTTCTACAGGATTGAGGACAGGGCTTTGTGATGGCCACTCTAATACCTTGACTTTGTTGTCCTTAAGCCATTTTGCCACAACTTTGGAAGTATGCTTGGTGTCATTGTCCGTTTGGAAGACCCAATTGCGACCAAGCTTTAACTTCCTGTCTGATGTCTTGATGTTGCTTCAATGTATCCACATAATTTTCGACCTCATGATGCCATCTATTTTATGAAGTGCACCAGTCCCTCCTGCAGCAAAGCCCCTCCACAACATGATTCTGCCACCCCCGTGCTTCACAGTTGGGATGATGTTCTTCGGCTTGCTTTTCCCTTCAAACATAGCGATGGTCATTATGGCCAAACAGTTCTATTTTTGTTTCATCAGACCAGAGGATAATTCTCCAAAAAGTACGAACTTTGTCCCCATGTGCAGTTGCAAACCATAGTCTGGCATTTTTATGGCGGTTTTGGAGCAGTGGCTTCTTCCTTGCTGAGCGGCCTTTCAGGTTATGTCGATTATAGTACTCGTTTTACTGTGGATATAGATACTTTGTACCTGTTTCCTCCAGCATCTTTACAAGGTCCTTTGCTGTTGTTCTGGGATTGATTTGCACTTTTCGCACCAAAGTACGTTCATCTCTAGGAGACAGAACGTGTCTCCTTCCTGAGCGGTATGATGGCTGCATGGTCCATGGTGATTATAATTGTGTACTATTGTTTGTACAGATGAACGTGGTACCTTCAGGCATTTGGAAATTGCTCCCAAGGATGAACCAGACTTGTAGAGGTCTACAATTTCTTTTGATTTTCCCATGATGTCAAGCAAAGAGGCACTGAGTTTAAAGGTAGGCCTTGAAATACATCCACAGGTACACCTCCAATTGACTCAAATCATGTCAATTAGCCTATCAGAAGCTTCTACCGCCATGTCATCCTTTTCTGGAATTTTCCAAGCTGTTTAAAGGCACAGTCAACTTAGTGTATGTAAACTTCTGACCCACTGGAATTGTAATAGTGAATTATATGTGAAATAATCTGTCTGTAAACAATTGTTGGATAAATTACTTGTGTCATGCACAAAGTAGATGTCCTAACCGACTTGCCAAAACTATAGTTTGTTAACAAGAAATTTGTAGAGTGGTGGAAAAACAATGACTCCAACCTAAGTGTATGTAAACTTCCTACTTCAACTGTATGTTAACATTGCCAAAGAAAGTGAAATAGATAATTAACAAAAGTGAAATAAACAATAAACAATAAACAAAGTGCAGCTCAGTCATCACCTCATTTTGTGGGCAGTGTGCACATAGCCTGTCTTCTCTTGAGATCCAGGTCTGCCTTCGGTGGCCTTTCTCAATAGCAAGGCTATGCTTTCTTTAAGGTTGGGTCAGTCACAGTGGTCAGGTATTCTGCAACTGTGTACTCTCTGGTTAGGGTCAAATAGCATTCTAGTTTGCTCTGTTTTGTTGTTGTAAATTATTTCCAATCACTCCATCTCTGTTTGTGTAATATAACTTTCTCTCAATCAAACTGACTGTTGTTTATGTATGCTGAGCCTGTGGACCGCTCTCTCACTCAACCTTGACTGTTGTGGTTCTACAGGTTCCCAGTAAGAAGGCCACGCTGAGAGAGAACCAGCCACAACAACAGGATGACCACGTAGACAGATACCAGGTAGGACCAAACCGTTAGCACTTTGATGCGTATTAAACCTAACCGCTCCCTCTCTCCCTCCCACCTCCACCCAACCACCCAACAATACAGCAAAACCCCACCCACTATTGCTACTCCCCTCCTCCACCTAAACAGTCAGTATCGCCATGCACCCCTCCCCCTTACACCCAAAACCAGCACTCTCTCTCTCTCTCTACCCCCCAAACCCACCAGAATGTGTGTTCCACATTCTATAGCAATCTATAGGGAGAACCTGACTGTGTTCCATGTCCTGTGCATTCTAAGGAGGTAGAACCTGACTTTGTGTTCTCTGTTCTGTGTGTTCCTGCAGAGGGAGAACCGTCAGCTGCAGCAGGCCAGTCTGCGTCTGGAGCAGGAGAATGATGTTCTGGCCCACAGACTGATCACCAGCAAGATCTCCCTGAGGACCGACCTGGACCAGGTACACCCCACATCAACCCCACATCACCCCCTAGCCCCCTACTTCCTAGTCACTCCCCCTATTCCCCTAGCTCCTAGTCACTCCCCCTATTCCCCTAGCTCCTAGTCACTCCCCCTAGCCCCCTAACTCCTAAGCACTCCTCCAGCCCTCTAACTGTAGGCACCTCCCCTAGCTCATTTACCTCATCTAAAAGGGTTGTTCGGCTGTCCCCATAGGACAACCCTTTTTGGTATCCAGGTAGAACCCTATTTGGTTCCAGTAAGAATTATTTTGGGTTCCATGTAGAACCATTGATGAAAAGGGTTTCACATGGAACCCAAAAGGGTTCTACCTGGACCAAAAAGTGTTTTTCAAAGGCTTCTCCTATTGGGACAGCTGAAGAACTGTTTCATGTTCTATACAGCACTGTTTTTTCTTAGAATGTAATGTAATCTAGACCCTACCTCCTAGATACTACCCTAGATACTACCACCTAGATACTACCTCCTAGATACTACCCTAGATACTACCACCTAGATACTACCTCCTAGATACTACCACCTAGACACTACCTCCTAGATACTACCACCTAGACCCTACCTCCTAGATACTACCTCCTAGACCCTACCTCCTAGATACTACCACCTAGACCCTACCTCCTAGATACTACCACCTAGACCCTACCTCCTAGATACTACCCTAGATACTACCACCTAGATACTACCCTAGATACTACCTCCTAGATACTACCACCTAGATACTACCCTAGATACTACCACCTAGATACTACCTCCTAGATACTACCACCTAGACACTACCTCCTAGATACTACCACCTAGACCCTACCTCCTAGATACTACCTCCTAGACCCTACCTCCTAGATACTACCACCTAGACCCTACCTCCTAGATACTACCACCTAGACCCTACCTCCTAGATACTACCCTAGATACTACCACCTAGATACTACCCTAGATACTACCTCCTAGATACTACCCTAGATACTACCTCCTAGATACTACCCTAGATACTACCTCCTAGATACTACCCCCTAGATACTACCTCCTAGATACTACCTCCTAGATACTACCTCCTAGATACTACCCTAGATACTACCTCCTAGATACTACCTCCTAGATACTACCCCCTAGATACTACCCTAGATACTACCACCTAGATACTACCTCCTAGATACTACCTCCTAGATACTACCCTAGATACTACCCTAGATACTACCTCCTAGATACTACCCTAGATACTACCTCCTAGATACTACCCTAGATACTACCTCCTAGATACTACCCCCTAGATACTACCCTAGATACTACCTCCTAGATACTACCCCCTAGATACTACCTCCTAGATACTACCTCCTAGATACTACCTCCTAGATACTACCCTAGATACTACCCTACTACCCTAGATACTACCTCCTAGATACTACCCTAGATACTACCACCTAGATACTACCACCGAGATACTACCTCCTAGATACTACCCTAGATACTACCCTAGATACTACCTCCTAGATACTACCTCCTAGATACTACCTCCTAGATACTACCCTAGCCCCTACCTCCTAGATACTACCTCCTAGATACTACCTCCTAGATACTACCCTAGATACTACCACCTAGATACTACCTCCTAGATACTACCCTAGATACTACCTCCTAGATACTACCTCCTAGATACTACCTCCTAGATACTACCTCCTAGATACTACCTCCTAGATACTACCTCCTAAATACTACCCTAGATACTACCTCCTAGATACTACCCTAGATACTACCACCTAGATACTACCACCTAGATACTACCTCCTAGATACTACCCTAGATACTACCTCCTAGATACTACCTCCTAGATACTACCTCCTAGATACTACCTCCTAGATACTACCTCCTAGATACTACCTCCCAGATACTACCTCCAGATACTACCACCTAGATACTACCACCTAGATACTACCACCTAGATACTACCACCTAGATACTACCTCCTAGATACTACCTCCTAGATACTACCTCCTAGATACTACCTCCTAGATACTACCTCCTAGATACTACCCCCTAGATACTACCCTAGATACTACCCTAGATACTACCTCCTAGATACTACCTCCTAGATACTACCCTAGATACTACCCTAGATACTACCTCCTAGATACTACCTCCTAGATACTACCTCCTAGATACTACCTCCTAGATACTACCACCTAGATACTACCTCCTAGATACTACCTCCTAGATACTACCTCCTAGATACTACCTCCTAGATACTACCTCCTAGATACTACCACCTAGATACTACCACCTAGATACTACCACCTAGATACTACCTCCTAGATACTACCTCCTAGATACTACCTCCTAGATACTACCCTAGATACTACCACCTAGATACTACCACCTAGATACTACCTCCTAGATACTACCTCCTAGATACTACCTCCTAGATACTACCTCCTAGATACTACCACCTAGATACTACCCCAGATACTACCACCTAGATACTACCACCTAGATACTACCCCAGATACTACCTCCTAGATACTACCTCCTAGATACTACCCTAGATACTACCTCCTAGATACTACCTCCTAGATACTACCCTAGATACTACCTCCTAGATACTACCTCCTAGATACTACCTCCTAGATACTACCTCCTAGATACTACCTCCTAGATACTACCCTAGATACTACCACCTAGATACTACCACCTAGATACTACCTCCTAGATACTACCTCCTAGATACTACCTCCTAGATACTACCTCCTAGATACTACCTCCTAGATACTACCTCCTAGATACTACCACCTAGATACTACCCCAGATACTACCACCTAGATACTACCACCTAGATACTACCCCAGATACTACCTCCTAGATACTACCTCCTAGATACTACCCTAGATACTACCTCCTAGATACTACCTCCTAGATACTACCCTAGATACTACCTCCTAGATACTACCCTAGATACTACCTCCTAGATACTACCTCCTAGATACTACCCTAGATACTACCCTAGATACTACCTCCTAGATACTACCTCCTAGATACTACCTCCTAGATACTACCCTAGATACTACCCTAGATACTACCTCCTAGATACTACCCCCTAGATACTACCCCCTAGATACTACCCCAGATACTACCACCTAGATACTACCACCTAGATACTACCCCAGATACTACCTCCTAGATACTACCTCCTAGATACTACCCTAGATACTACCTCCTAGATACTACCTCCTAGATACTACCCTAGATACTACCTCCTAGATACTACCCTAGATACTACCTCCTAGATACTACCTCCTAGATACTACCACCTAGATACTACCTCCTAGATACTACCTCCTAGATACTACCTCCTAGATACTACCCTAGATACTACCTCCTAGATACTACCCTAGATACTACCTCCTAGATACTACCCTAGATACTACCTCCTAGATACTACCCTAGATACTACCTCCTAGATACTACCCTAGATACTACCTCCTAGATACTACCCTAGAGATTACTCTAGATACTACCTCCTAGATACTACCCTAGAGATTACTCTAGATACTACCCTAGATACTACCTCCTAGATACTACCTCCTAGATACTACCCTAGAGATTACTCTAGATACTACCCTAGATACTACCTCCTAGATACTACCTCCTAGATACTACCCTAGATACTACCCTAGATACTACCTCCTAGATACTACCTCCTAGATACTACCTCCTAGATACTACCCTAGATACTACACTAGCCCCTACCTCCTAGATACTACCTCCTAGATACTACCCTAGATACTACCCTAGCCCCTACCTCCTAGATACTGCCTCCTAGATACTACCCTAGATACTACCTCCTAGATACTACCTCCTAGCCCCTACCTCCTAGATACTGCCTCCTAGATACTACCCTAGATACTACCTCCTAGATACTACCTCCTAGATACTACCTCCTAGATACTACCTCCTAGATACTACCCTAGATATTACTCTAGATACTACCCTAGATACTACCTCCTAGATACTACCTCCTAGATACTACCCTAGATACTACACTAGCCCCTACCTCCTAGATACTACCTCCTAGATACTACCTCCTAGATACTACCCTAGATACTACCCTAGCCCCTACCTCCTAGATACTACCCTAGATACTACCCTAGCCCCTACCTCCTAGATACTACCCTAGATACTACCCTAGATACTACCTCCTAGATACTACCCTAGATACTACCCTAGCCCCTACCTCCTAGATATTACCCTAGCCCTTACCTCCTAGATACTACCTCCTAGATACTACACTAGATACTACCCTAGCCCCTACCTCCTAGATACTACCTCCTAGATACTACACTAGATACTACCCTAGCCCATACCTCCTAGATACTACCTCCTAGATACTACACTAGATACTACCCTAGCCCCTACCTCCTAGATACTACCCTAGCCCCTACCTCCTAGATACTACCTCCTAGATACTACACTAGATACTACCCTAGATACTACCCTAGATACTACCTCCTAGATACTACCTCCTAGATACTACCTCCTAGATACTACCCTAGCCCCTACCTCTTAGATACTACCCTACCTCCTAGATACTACCCTTGCCACTACCTCCTAGATACTACCCTAGATACTACCCTAGATACTACCCTAGCCCCTAACTCCTAGATACTACCCTAGATACTACCCTATCCCCTACCTCCTAGATACTACCCTAGATACTACCCTAGCCCCTACCTCCTAGATACTACCCTAGATACTACCCTAGCCCTACCTCCTAGATACTACCCTAGATACTAACTCCTATATACTACCCTAGCCCCTACCTCCTAGATACTACCCTAGATACTACCCTAGCCCTACCTCCTAGATACTACCCTAGCCCCTACCTCCTAGATACTACCCTAGATACTACCCTATCCCCTACCTCCTAGATACTACCCTAGATACTACCCTAGACCCTACCTCTTAGATACTACCCTAGATACTACCCTAGCCCTACCTCCTAGATACTACCCTAGATACTACCTCCTAGATACTACCCTAGCCCCTACCTCCTAGATACTACCCTAGATACTACCCTATCCCCTACCTCCTAGATACTACCCTAGATACTACCCTAGCCCCTACTGCCTAGATACTACCCTAGATACTATACTAGCCCCTACCGCCTAGATACTACCTCCTAGATACTACCCTAGCCCCTACCTCCTAAATACTACCCTAGCCCCTATCTCCATAGGCACTTATACGTACAGACAGACAGACTTCTGAGCGTGTTGTTGGGCCCACAGGCGGAGGACAGAGTGGATGAGCTGACCAAAGAGCTGCTGAAGACCAGAAAGAAATTGAAGAATGCAGAGGAAGAGAAGAGAGGGAAGGAGGAGGAGGCTGCTCAGGTAATCTCTTCTATTCTATCCATCTGTCCTTTATGTTTCCATACTTTGATGTAAGGTAAAAATGTAATATTCTATTTATGGTAATAATGTAATATTATATTCTATTTATGGTAATAATGTAAAATTCTATTTATGGTAATAATGTAATATTATATTCTATTTATGGTAATAATGTAATATTGTACTCTCTTTATGGTAATAATGTAATACTGTATTCTATTTATGGTAATATTGTACTCTCTTTATGGTAATAATGTAATACTGTATTCTATTTATGGTAATAATGTAATATTGTATGGTAATAATGTTATATTATATTTATGGTAATATTGTATTCTATTTACGGTAATAATATTATATTATATTTATGGTAATACTGTATTATTAGATTATATTTATGAGTAATAATGAAACATTTCATTCTGTGTATGGACATGTATTTACCATTTCACAGTTGAAGGAGGTGTTAAGGACAAAGCTGGACAAGGCTGATCCAGAGGTGAAGAGGAGCTCAGGCATCATCTCAGACTACAAACAGGTACAGCGCACGAGCACGCACGCACGCACGCACGCACGCACGCACGCACGCACACACACACACACACACACACACACACACACACACACACACACACACACACACACACACACACACACACACACACACACACACACACACACACACACACACACACACACACACACACACACACATAATGCTATATTGTTTCCTCTGTCTGTCAGATCTGTTCCCAGCTGACCAGTCGGGTGGAGAGGCAGCAGGCGGCCCACAGAGAGAACCTGGACAAACTCAGGGTGAGGATGAATATGACACCATCTGATGATGTCACAGTTTGGCAATCACACAGTTTGATGATGTAATTTGATCTGTATGGATATCACCTCTCACTCTGCATGTTTGTAATAAAACACTTTTGAAGTGTCTGGTCAAAACCCTCCCACCCTCTCCTCCCTCTCTCAGAATGCTGTGATGGCGTGTTCTCGCTGCCGACAGGCTCTAGATTCTCCAATCATGGAAGGCTCCGGTTCCACAGCCCCGTACCAGAGAAGAATCAGCACCAGAGAACCAGGCCAGCAGAGGGACCAGGAAACAGAACTAGACCAGCAGACGACTGGTACCAGGGAACAAGACCAGGAGAAGGTGTGTCTGAGTGGCCAGGTCACAGAGCTGGAGAAGGAGCTGGCCCAGACTAAACTACAGATGGTGGAGGCCAAGTGCAAGATCCAGGTCAGCTCAGAGCACACTACACACTTCATAGTGCACACTACACACTTCATAGTGCACACTACACACTTCATAGGGCACACTACACACTTCATATTGCACATGTTCACAGTACATAGTTCATAGTACACACTCCTTAATGCACGGTACACACTTTTTTGTGGACAGTACACACTCCATAGTGATATATGATGTGTTGTGTTGTCCCCTGTGTAGGAGCTGGAACACCAGAAGGGGGTGCTGCAACGTGATCTCCAGACAGCTAGGAACAGCTGGCTCACTAAGAATATACGGTCAGCCGGAGGGGGTCTGCAGAGCAGCAGCCTACCCAGGGGGAGAGCCTCTGCAATGGGGCGTTCTCTACATGGCCTCCCCCTCTCAGCCTGGAGCTCCAGGAGACTGTCATGGGCCCCCAGGAAGGACCGGGGGGGAGATGTCTGACATGGAAGGGAGGGGGAGAGACAGCAAGACGAGGACATACTGAGAGTATAGATAATATGTATTGGAATGATTATACATGTGTCTTGGTGATTGTTTGTTTCTGCATTCTAGTGCCTATTTTGGTTTTATTTGTTATTGTCAAAAACAGATTTGGATACAGGAGTTTTATGTATGTTTTATGTATTACTTTGGCTCTTAAACTCTTAAAACAAAACTCCAAACTGGTAACACTTGTATGGCGCCCAGTCCTTCATTCAAAACGTTTCATTGTGCATTCATTTTTTTATTTGATTTGTTACATACAGCACATCTCTGATCTTGTCAATATCGAGATTTACATATTTTTTTACAGTGAAGTAAATCAATAATCACCATCATTGTAGTACATTCAAGTATATATCCATACTTTTTCTGTTTCTACTTTACAGACATTTTCATTAAGTCGTTCTCAGAATCTGTAACAGACAAACCAGTTGACATGTAAAGTCAGCCAGGTCACCTAGGATACAAGTCAGTATTCGACGTCCATTCATATCTGAGGACGTCCAGAGGTGATGTGGAAATCGGCCACTAGGAGGAACGGTGAGCGCTGTTACCTAGTTTTTGAGATAATTGTTTTCAGCCTATCCCAAACCTTAACCCTTACATGAACCATTCAGAGTTAATGCCTAACTTTAAGATTTCGGAATTAATGCCTAAACCTAACCTTAAACACTTAGAAATTAGAAATTTGAGAAACATGGATCAAATCAAATCAAATCAAATTTATTTATATAGCCCTTCGTACATCAGCTGATATCTCAAAGTGCTGTACAGAAACCCAGCCTAAAACCCCAAACAGCAAGCAATGCAGGTGGAGAAGCACGGTGGCTAGGAAAAACTCCCTAGAAAGGCCAATACCTAGGAAGAAACCTAGAGAGGAACCAGGCTATGTGGGGTGGCCAGTCCTCTTCTGGCTGTGCCGGGTGGAGATTATAACAGAACATGGTCAAGATGTTCAATGTTCATAAATGACCAGCATGGTCGAATAATAATAAGGCAGAACAGTTGAAACTAGAGCAGCAGCACAGTCAGGTGGAAGTTGAAACTGGAGCAGCAGCATGGCCAGGTAGACTGGGGACAGCAAGGAGTCATCATGTCAGGTAGTCCTGGGGCATGGTCCTAGGGCTCAGGTCAGTTGAAACTGGAGCAGCAGCATGGCCAGGTGGACTGGGGACAGCAAGGAGTCATCATGTCAGGTAGTCCTGGGGCATGGTCCTAGGGCTCAGGTCCTCCGAGAGAGAGAAAGAAAGAGAGAAGGAGAGAATTAGAGAACGCACACTTAGATTCACACAGGACACCGAATAGGACAGGAGAAGTACTCCAGATATAACAAACTGACCCCAGCCCCCCGACACATAAACTACTGCAGCATAAATACTGGAGGCTGAGACAGGAGGGGTCAGGAGACACTGTGGCCCCATCCGAGGACACCCCCAGACAGGGCCAAACAGGAAGGATATAACCCCACCCACTTTGCCAAAGCACAGCCCCCACACCACTAGAGGGATATCTTCAACCACCAACTTACCATCCTGAGACAAGGCTGAGTATAGCCCACAAAGATCTCCGCCACGGCACAACCCAAGGGGGGGGGGGGGGGGGCGCCAACCCAGACAGGATGACCACAACAGTGAATCAACCCACTCAGGTGACGCACCCCCTCCAGGGACAGCATGAGAGAGCCCCAGCAAGCCAGTGACTCAGCCCCTGTAATAGGGTTAGAGGCAGAGAATCCCAGTGGAAAGAGGGGAACCGGCCAGGCAGAGACAGCAAGGGCGGTTCGTTGCTCCAAATCAAATCAAATCAAATCAAATTTATTTATATAGCCCTTCGTACATCAGCTGATATCTCAAAGTGCTGTACAGAAACCCAGCCTAAAACCCCAAACAGCAAGCAATGCAGGTGGAGAAGCACGGTGGCTAGGAAAAACTCCCTAGAAAGGCCAATACCTAGGAAGAAACCTAGAGAGGAACCAGGCTATGTGGGGTGGCCAGTCCTCTTCTGGCTGTGCCGGGTGGAGATTATAACAGAACATGGTCAAGATGTTCAATGTTCATAAATGACCAGCATGGTCGAATAATAATAAGGCAGAACAGTTGAAACTAGAGCAGCAGCACAGTCAGGTGGAAGTTGAAACTGGAGCAGCAGCATGGCCAGGTAGACTGGGGACAGCAAGGAGTCATCATGTCAGGTAGTCCTGGGGCATGGTCCTAGGGCTCAGGTCAGTTGAAACTGGAACAGCAGCATGGCCAGGTGGACTGGGGACAGCAAGGAGTCATCATGTCAGGTAGTCCTGGGGCATGGTCCTAGGGCTCAGGTCCTCCGAGAGAGAGAAAGAAAGAGAGAAGGAGAGAATTAGAGAACGCACACTTAGATTCACACAGGACACCGAATAGGACAGGAGAAGTACTCCAGATATAACAAACTGACCCCAGCCCCCCGACACATAAACTACTGCAGCATAAATACTGGAGGCTGAGACAGGAGGGGTCAGGAGACACTGTGGCCCCATCCGAGGACACCCCCGGACAGGGCCAAACAGGAAGGATATAACCCCACCCACTTTGCCAAAGCACAGCCCCCACACCACTAGAGGGATATCTTCAACCACCAACTTACCATCCTGAGACAAGGCTGAGTATAGCCCACAAAGATCTCCGCCACGGCACAACCCAAGGGGGGGGGGGGCGCCAACCCAGACAGGATGACCACAACAGTGAATCAACCCACTCAGGTGACGCACCCCCTCCAGGGACAGCATGAGAGAGCCCCAGCAAGCCAGTGACTCAGCCCCTGTAATAGGGTTAGAGGCAGAGAATCCCAGTGGAAAGAGGGGAACCGGCCAGGCAGAGACAGCAAGGGCGGTTCGTTGCTCCAGAGCCTTTCCGTTCACCTTCCCACTCCTGGGCCAGACTACACTCAATCATATGACCCACTGAAGAGATGAGTCTTCAGTAAAGACTTAAAGGTTGAGACCGAGTTTGCGTCTCTGACATGGGTAGGCAGACCGTTCCATAAAAATGGAGCTCTATAGGAGAAAGCCCTGCCTCCAGCTGTTTGCTTCGAAATTCTAGGGACAATTAGGAGGCCTGCGTCTTGTGACCGTAGCGTACGTATAGGTATGTACGGCAGGACCAAATCAGAGAGATAGGTAGGAGCAAGCCCATGTAATGCTTTGTAGGTTAGCAGTAAAACCTTGAAATCAGCCCTTGCTTTGACAGGAAGCCAGTGTAGAGAGGCTAGCACTGGAGTAATATGATCAAATTTTTTGGTTCTAGTCAGGATTCTAGCAGCCGTATTTAGCACTAACTGAAGTTTATTTAGTGCTTTATCCGGGTAGCCGGAAAATAGAGCATTGCAGTAGTCTAACCTAGAAGTGACAAAAGCATGGATTAATTTTTCTGCATCATTTTTGGACAGAAAGTTTCTGATTTTTGCAATGTTACGTAGATGGAAAAAAGCTGTCCTCGAAATGGTCTTGATATGTTCTTCAAAAGAGAGATCAGGGTCCAGAGTAACGCCGAGGTCCTTCACAGTTTTATTTGAGACGACTGTACAACCATTAAGATTAATTGTCAGATTCAACAGAAGATCTCTTTGTTTCTTGGGACCTAGAACAAGCATCTCTGTTTTGTCCGAGTTTAATAGTAGAAAGTTTGCAGCCATCCACTTCCTTATGTCTGAAACACATGCTTCTAGCGAGGGCAATTTTGGGGCTTCACCATGTTTCATTGAAATGTACAGCTGTGTGTCATCCGCATAGCAGTGAAAGTTTACATTATGTTTTCGAATAACATCCCCAAGAGGTAAAATATATAGTGAAAACAATAGTGGTCCTAAAACGGAACCTTGAGGAACACCGAAATTTACAGTTGATTTGTCAGAGGACAAACCATTCACAGAGACAAACTGATATCTTTCCGACAGATAAGATCTAAACCAGGCCAGAACATGTCCGTGTAGACCAATTTGGGTTTCCAATCTCTCCAAAAGAATGTGGTGATCGATGGTATCAAAAGCAGCACTAAGGTCTAGGAGCACGAGGACAGATGCAGAGCCTCGGTCCGATGCCATTAAAATGTCATTTACCACCTTCACAAGTGCCGTCTCAGTGCTATGATGGGGTCTAAAACCAGACTGAAGCATTTCGTATACATTGTTTGTCTTCAGGAAGGCAGTGAGTTGCTGCGCAACAGCCTTCTCTAAAATTTTTGAGAGGAATGGAAGATTCGATATAGGCCGATAGTTTTTTATATTTTCTGGGTCAAGGTTTGGCTTTTTCAAGAGAGGCTTTATTACTGCCACTTTTAGTGAGTTTGGTACACATCCAGTGGATAGAGAGCCGTTTATTATGTTCAACATAGGAGGGCCAAGCACAGGAAGCAGCTCTTTCAGTAGTTTAGTTGGAATAGGGTCCAGTATGCAGCTTGAAGGTTTAGAGGCCATGATTATTTTCATCATTGTGTCAAGAGATATAGTACTAAAACACTTGAGCGTCTCTCTTGATCCTAGGTCCTGGCAGAGTTGTGCAGACTCAGGACAACTGAGGTTTGGAGGAATACGCAGGTTTAAAGAGGAGTCCGTAATTTGCTTTCTAATAATCATAATCTTTTCCTCAAAGAAGTTCATGAATTTATCACTGCTAAAGTGAAAGTCATCCTCTCTTGGGGAATGCTGCTTTTTAGTTAGCTTTGCGACAGTATTAAAAAGGAATTTCGGATTGTTCTTATTTTCCTCAATTAAGTTAGAAAAATAGGATGATCGAGCAGCAGTAAGGGCTCTACGGTACTGCACGGTACCGTCCTTCCAAGCTAGTCGGAAGACTTCCAGTTTGGTGTGGCGCCATTTCCGTTCCAATTTTCTGGAAGCTTGCTTCAGAGCTCGGGTATTTTCTGTGTACCAGGGAGCTAGTTTCTTATGAGACATTTTTTTTGTTTTTAGGGGTGCAACTGCATCTAGGGTATTGCGCAAGGTTAGATTGAGATCCTCAGTTAGGTGGTTAACTGATTTTTGTCCTCTGGCGTCCTTGGGTAGGCAGAGGGAGTCTGGAAGGGCATCAAGGAATCTTTGTGTTGTCTGTGAATTTATAGCACGACTTTTGATGTTCCTTGGTTGGGGTCTAAGCAGATTATTTGTTGCAATTGCAAACGTAATAAAATGGTGGTCCGATAGTCCAGGATTATGAGGAAAAACATTAAGATCCACCACATTTATTCCATGGGACAAAACTAGGTCCAGCGTATGACTGTGACAGTGAGTGGGTCCAGAGACATGTTGGACAAAACCCACTGAGTCGATGATGGCTCTGAAAGCCTTTTGGAGTGGGTCTGTGGACTTTTCCATGTGAATATTAAAGTCACCAAAGATTAGAATATTATCTGCTATGACTACAAGGTCCGATAGGAATTCAGGGAACTCAGTGAGAAACGCTGTATATGGCCCAGGAGGCCTGTAAACAGTAGCTATAAAAAGTGATTGAGTAGGCTGCATAGATTTCATGACTTGAAGCTCAAAAGACGAAAATGTCATTTTTTTTTGTGTAAATTGAAATTTGCTATCGTAAATGTTAGCAACACCTCCGCCTTTGCGGGATGCACGGGGGATATGGTCACTAGTGTAGCCAGGAGGTGAGGCCTCATTTAAAACAGTAAATTCATCAGGCTTAAGCCATGTTTCAGTCAGGCCAATCACATCAAGATTATGATCAGTGATTAGTTCATTGACTATAATTGCCTTTGAAGTAAGGGACCTAACATTAAGTAGCCCTATTTTGAGATGTGAGGTATCATGATCTCTTTCAGTAATGACAGGAATGGAGGTGGTCTTTATCCTAGTGAGATTGCTAAGGCGAACACCGCCATGTTTAGTTTTGCCCAACCTAGGTCGAGGCACAGACACGGTCTCAATGGTGATAGCTGAGCTGACTACACTGACTGTGCTAATGGATGAACGTCTAATTCTGACGTGAGACTGTGAGATCTAGTTGTGTAATGTATAGGTTTACCAAACATATATGTGATCATCAATTTAAAGCAGTTCGATTAAGTAATAGTAAATTGTCTTTTATTAACAACAGAAAAGAGAAACATATCAAAAGTGAGTATGCATTGTGCACGGCAGTTACGTTGTGGCGAAATCCTGCACGGTAGTGGTACTCTCTCTATTCTACTCTTTTCCTTTTGGCATGGTTAATACCTGCCTGGCGCCCGAACAAAATCTTTATCTTTACCCCTCTAATAAATACCGCTACAACGTTATATGAACATGCACTGCAATGTGAAACATGTATTTCTAGATGAAACACTGATTAAGTTTGGTGAAAATGTGTGATTTTAAGTGTTGTACTTAGTCAATTGAAAATGAGCTTAAAGTTTTGAAAGTGATCGGTTTTGAGTTTTGTACTAAGAGTAGTGAAAATGTACCACATGGCCTACTTATTAAAATTGCACTGAAGCATACAAAGAACTGTAAATCATCTTATAAACAAGGACTTTATTGATCACATTGAATTTCTTTGTACTTAGTCAAAATAGACGAGACAGCAGAGAGCACAGATAAAGGAACAAGTTGGGTAGTGTCTTAAATGACACCCTATTCCCTATAAAGTGCAATACTTTTGACCAACGCAACATAGGACTGACAAATAGGACTCTGGCCAAAATAGAGCATTATAAGGAATATATTATTTGGGATACAGCCTTTATGTTAGACAACAAACCCTCCATTACACACCAGGGTCCCGTTCAGGACAGGAGAGGGCAACATATTGAAAGTAAAGCTGATATGATTCCTATTTACTTTACATGTCAGAGACACATCTGTTCAACATACAATATTTCTGTCTGAACGTTCCACGATCTGAATGTGCTCCACTGAATGAGGCAAAAGCTTCTGTTCTCTCTCTCTCCTATTTCTCTCTGCTCCCCTCCTTACACCGTTTATCATTTTCTCTCCTCTTCTCTTCTTACAAACACTTGAGGACATAGAAGTTGCACGTAGTCCCACGCGGACAGCCGCACAGCGTTCCGACACGCGCACCTTTGCGAACAGCGCACTGCTCGCCTGCATCACACTAGGAAACAAACAGTTTGTTATTTAATTGAATGATGATGGTGGTGGTGGCATCTGTCTCCAGACTATGTGATTCTGAAACATCTACACCGGTTTTCCAGAATCAGATTAATCCTAGCAACTCCTGAACTATATATATATTTTTAAACACTGTCAATAGAGAACCTTTATCGAAAGTCCCGTTTTGACCATTTGAAACACGCAATATAAGGCTAGACTCAATGAAGAAGTAAAATGCATGACAGACAGGCTAACTACTTCAAAAATAATTGATTGATAATAGGACTTTAAGCACTTTAAAATGATTGATCAGGTCTATTCAGGTCTATTCTTACCGACGGCAGCCAGCCAAGCTTCTTTTCTGATAACGGCATCTGTTTGTTCTTCAGTTTCTCCAGAACTTCTTGTAAAGCTTCAATCTATACGACAGAGAAAAACAAACAAAATGATAGGCTGCTATCTATATATATATTATAGCTAGAAAACAAGTACAAAGAGAGGGATGAATCGACTAAACTATCACATTGACAAGCGCACAAACCAAACAACTTCACAAACATAAAATTATTTTAACTTACCAGATCCTTCTCTTCTTGTGATTTGTGGGGGAACTCTAGAGCGCGAGTCTCAAACTCCAAGGAGGTGTCGTCAGCGAGACAGAGAAATGCGCAGCAGGAGGCTGCGAGGAAAAGCAGTAGAATGCTGGCCATGGTGCTGAAACAACCAGAAGGGATGGAGATACAGCAGGGCTTCTGCAGGTGGTTAGCAGGGGCTTGGTGAACACTGGGCGGGTCAGGTGGGCTATGATTCAGGGTGATAGATTCGGGGGCTTGATTTTATAGAGTTTGCTGACATCATACAGCTACTGTAATATGTATGACCACTGACATGAGCGGAGTGACAGAGGTAACCACTGACCGGAGAGGGTCATACAGCAAGCACCAGAGGATGTTGTGATGGAGAGGCGTTGTCTGATAGAACACCTCTGTTCACCTCTTTCCAATAATCCCAGGTCACAGCCCCTGGCTGTTGAGACCAATCTTTAATCAGCATCCAATTTCCTCTTGGGTGTGTGTGTATGCCTAACCTCTCATTTGGTGTACACAGTGAGCAGGCCTGAGACTCTACATCACAGGCTAATCTCACCAGACCACTTAAAGAACCCACCTCTCTCCCTATTTCTCTCACACACACACAATACTATTTCCAAGCAAGAATTCTGCTTGAGAATGGTTTAAGTGGGGAGAGTAAAACTGAAAACCATCTGTTATTGGCTGAGAGGTTTGGAACTATCTTCGTCTATTAACAAAAGGCTAAGCTTGTGTTTCAATATATTTATTTATAGGAAACGTTGCGTTATGGTAATGAGCTTGAGGCTATGATTATGCTCCCGGATACGGGATTGCTCGACGCTAGAGGTTAATCAATTTACCGCATTGTGATGTCACCATGGAAAGGTGGAACTCCCGTCCCATGCAAACCTGCTGTCAGGAAATTATCAGGAACTATCAGGAAATAACACTGATTTGACAAAATCACACTTTTAGAGTGTTCGTTTCATCCCCGGTTGTTGTAGAATACAGGAGCGCATCCAAACAGCCTATCCGACCATCCGCACGGTCTTAAACCACACCGTTGCCTCGTTTTGTATCATATTCCAATTATAAAACTGAAGGGGGGGGGGCAGAATGTGGGCAGGACATGTCTTCCCCATCCCCAGTGAAAGTTGAGCCCCTGGTATAATATTATATAAAACACAGGAAAAACAGAATGTTGACAGCACTGGGCCTTTAAAGTGAACCTATTGATCCAGTGCAAACCTACTGAACCAAAGTAGTCAACACTAGAAAATAAAGATTAGTCAGATATGAAGACGGCTGTGTGTGAGCATGGCTACTTGTGTGTGTGTGTTCTATTTGTCTGAACAGGATTCTTTTCAGATATCAGCGCCTGTTAATATCATTGGAACAAAGCTAATATTTAAGTTAAGCTAATAGCTAAGTTTATTGGTTGCTGGCGGATTTCATGCCTAATACTTTGAATACCCAATTATTGGTGAACTATATTAGCTTATGACCTGAAATTACTTATTTACTTGATGTCATAAATCCATATCGCCAAAATGTGTCTGACAGACTACATTCCAGACACTCTCTTAATTTATCCTGACAGTCTTGTTTGCTTCAACAGTATAAAGACACAGCGCATCAGTTGCAACCTTTCAGGGGAGTCAGTTTCCAATTCCTGTTACTGTAGGATTGTATTTTACTCATTTAGTCACTTTGTCTAGAAATGCACATCTAGATGCCTATTTAACTACAGTAGTAGGCATAAAGGTTAGAATTGTGTCATTTCGGCCTCTTGGCAAAGTTGAGGTATAGTATGTTCCAGCATTTGCTTTCAGTCTTTTTTGTCCCAGAACTGGGGCCCAGAGTTTTTCCTCTAGTCTATTTCAAAGCAGGAGTCTCTCTCTCTGAGGTAGTGGTACACCAGTAGAATGTAACCTTAGTATGCTATCTATTGCTCATCTTTCCTACGAGGTGTCTGATACCGTAGTTCAGGACAGATACCAGGTATGTAGAGGCACAATGCAGACAACCGGTTAAGGAGGATCATTCGTTGTTATCTTTTATTGAATGTAATGCAACTTATCGTTTAGACAAAGCATTCTGATTGGTCAAAGGGTGACCAAGCCATGCCAATGCTGACATACCATAACTACATGTAATCCCACCCTACCTTAACTTTAAAATCCTGTGGTTGAACAAAGATTTTACCTTTCACAAAAAAAAGACACTTGAGAAAATTCTGATATCAAATTAGCATTGGTTGCTATTCATTGGTTGCTATTCATTGGTTGCTATTCATTGGTTGCTGGTGGACTTCATGCCGAATACTTTGAAGACAATTCTTGTTGAAATATATTAGCTTATGACCTGAAGTGAATTATTTACTTGACACTGTTGCTGTTTGCCTCGACAGAGTACAGCACATCAGTTGCAGCACATCAGTTGCAGCCTTGCAGGGGAGTCAGTTTCCAATTCCTGTTACTGTATGCTAGTGTTTTCTACAGGTAGACATTTTGCCTGGATTTAACATCTAGAAGCCTATTTAACTAGTGGGCATAAAGGTTAGAATTGGGCCATTTCGGTTCTCACTTTGGAGCATGGAGGAGGAGGTGTGATGGTGTGGGGGTGCTTTGTTGGTGACACTGTCGGTGATTTACATGTATTTAGAATTCAAGGCACAGTTAACCAGCATGGCTACCACAGCATTCTGCAGCGATACGCAATCTAATCTGGTTTGTGCTTAACGGGACTATAATTTGTTTTTCAACAGGACAATGACCCAACACAACTCCAGGCTGTGTAAGGGCTATTTGACCAAGAAGGAGAGTGATGGAGTGCTGCATCAGATGACCTGGCCTCCACAATCACCAATTGAGATGGTTTGGGATGAGTTGGACGGCAGAGTGAAGGAAAAGCAGCCAACAAGTGCTCAGCATGTGTGGGAACTCCTTCAAGACTGTTGGAAAAGCATTCAAAGTGAAGATGGTTGAGAGAATGTAAAGATTGTGTAAAGCTGTCATCAAGACAAACCATAGCTACTTTGAAGAATTTAAAATCTAAAATATATTTTCATTTGTTTAACACTTTTTGGGTTACTACATGATTCCATATGTGTTATTTCACAGTTCTGATGTCTTCACTATTATTTTACAATGTAGAAAATAGTAAACTCTTGACTGGTACTGTATGTATATATTTTTTTACTGCTCTTGAGATATAATTACTGTTTGGATAACCTTATTCTTTAAAAAAAAACTCTTTATGCGATGCGCACCGCAGAGAACACCAGAAGAAGAATTATCACTGAATTGGAACTTGAACCGCCGCTGGAAGCTCCGGGCTGTAGACCGTCGCTGGAGACTCCGGACTGTACACACGCACTGGTAGATGAGTGCGCGGGGCCGGCACAGGACGTACACGCGCTGAGAAGGCGCACTGGAGGCCTGGTGCATGGAGCCGGCACAGTTGGCACCGGACTGATGACAAGCTCTCCAGGGCGAGTGCGGGGAGCCGGCACAGGATGTACCGGGCTGGGGATGCGCACTGAAGACTTAGTGCGTGTAGCCCCCACAAGTGGCACTGGACTACCCGGGCTGATGAACGGTTCTTCAGCACGCCTGCGCTGCAGCATACTCCTCGCCAACACCTCTCTCCGGTATCCCTCATTAAACTCCTCTATCGACTGCCAGATGGTCTCTGGCTCTCTCCTCTGCTCAGCCGACCACCCCTTCCAGATTCCTTGGCGACTCCCTCCAAGGAAGGGTCTCGCATCCTCCCAGAATCTCCTCCCATGTCCAACTCACTTTTGCCTCCATAGCACGCAGCTTGGTCCTTGTGTGCTGGGATATTCTGTAACGATCGTCGATAGAAATGGACCAAGGCACAGCGTGAGTTGAGTTCCACATACTTTATTACACAGTGAAACTACCAAAAACAATAAACATAACACGAATGTGAAAGCCGTAGTGCACAAAACACTAACACAAACAATATCCCACAAAACAGGTGGGAACAAAGTACAACTTAAGTATGATCCCCAATTAAAGACAACGGTAATCAGCTGCCTCTAATTGGGAACCATACTAAAACACCAACATAGAAATATAACGACTAGAACACCACCGAGTCACACCCTGACCTAAAGCACCACAGAGAACCCTGAGGGCTCTCTATGGTCAGGGCGTGACAAAGACAGCGTCCATGGATACTCGACTTCAGCAACCTCTGCAACTGCCAGGGACCCAAGACTGGGTTTGTTTACAGAGGTTACATCAGTAAGGACTACGCCCAGACTGGACAGGTGATCAATGATGATAAGGCCTTTCTCTACAGCATCACTGACCAGAGAGAAAAGTCACTATGTCAATCAAATGTATTTACAAAGCCCTTTTTACATCAGCCGATGTCAGTGCTGTACAGAAACCCAGGTCTAAAACCCCAAACAACAAGAAATGCAGATGTAGAAGCACAGTGGCTAGGAAAAACTTCCTAGAAAGGCAGGAACCTAGGAAGAAACCTAGAGAGGAACCAGGCTCTGAGGGGTGACCAGTCTTCTTCTGGCTGTGCCTGGCGGAGATTGAACATCTTGGCCATGTTCTGTTATAAACGTTTATAGATGACCAGCAGGGTCAAATAATACTAATCACAGTGGTTGTAGATGGTGTAACAGTTCAGCACCTCAGGAGTAAATGTCAGTTGACTTTTCAAAGCCGAGCATTCAGAGTTAGAGACAGCAGGTACAGTAGAGAGAGAGTCAAAAACAGCAGGTCCGGGACAAGGTAGCACGTCCGGTGAACAGGTCAGGGTTCCATAGCCGCTGGCAGAACAGTTGAAACTGGGGCAGCAGCACGACCGGGTGGACTGGGGATAGCAAGGAGTCATCAGGCCAGATAGTCCTGAGGCATGGTCCCAGGACTATGCCTTCTCTCTAGCCCCCTGACAAACAGCATAGATACTGGAGGCTGAGACAGGAGGGGTCGGACGACACTGTGGCTGCGTCCGACAATACCCCCGATGGCCAGTATGGTTTCACAGATAGAAAACATGGTCTTAATGTTGGTGTCTTGTGGTTTCTGAATGGAAATAAAGCACAGGTCAGTTGTATAACAGGAAATCATTACAAAGTCAATGCTGCAGGGATGCATGGCAATGACCTGGTGTTGACAGAGTGTGAGGTCCACAGAGTGGCTAGGCTACCCTGCCGCCCCATTTTAACCCCATTTCTGTCCATACAGAGTTAATAGATCATCTGGCAAAGGCCTGGAGAAACGCACTTTGGACATCTGAGTAAATATTACTGTCTTTGAACCTAACCACACACATGCCTGCACACCACATACCAAAAATACATTAATTCAATTATAATTTTTTTAAATGTAGGAATAAAGAACAATTGAAGCAGAACATCCAGAACTATAGGCTTGAGGTAAAGTCAGTGGCCCAGGCCAGTGTTCTGTTGGTGGGTCAGGTTTGGGCTGGCATGTCCAGCTTCTTCAATACCATCAACATGCAAGGCCATCGCTGGCAGTGCAGACAGAAGCCTCACCACACTGGGTATGAGTGCGTGCGTGTGTGCGCACAATGGTCAAAGGGCGACAGAGTCGAGCCAATGTTGACAATATACCTTAACTAGATAGAATCCCACACTACTTTAACTTTGATATCCTGTGGTTGAACAAATCTATTATTTTACCTTTCACAATACAAGAAACTTGAATGTTCTGATATCAAAGTAGCAAGATGTGAGGCTTTCCTATTTAACAAGTTCACCCTAGAATGTAGGTCCAGTTCTGGAAGATCGCTGACTCATAATTCTGTCTCTGTCACTTACAGTTTAACCCCATGGCTCCCTTGCAGCCGGATGTACCTGGATATCGCAAGCATGCTACTCTGAATGACCAGATCCACTGTGTGGTGTACGTCATGGACGCCAGCAAAGTTTCTCAGATGTCTGCTAAGATGATGGACAAGTTGGCTGCTATCTGCAAGAAGACCATTCAGATGTCTGAGTGAATAAAGCCCTTAGAACCTTTTGGCTTTTATTATAGTTTCATAATGACCACAAGGTGCTCCTTTTTATAAGATAATCTACCACTTCAAAAGTAGGTATTTTAAGTAGTGTACAGTGCCTTCGGAAAGTATTCAGACCCCTTGAATGTTTTTCACATTTTGTTAGGTAAATGTGATATTTTATAAATTAGCCAACATTTCTAAAAACCTGTTTTCTGCTTTGTCATTATTGTATATTTTGTGTAGATTGATGATTTAATTTTAGATAACATTTACAGCCTTCTTCTAAAATGTATTACATTGTTTTTCCCCCTCATGAATCTACACAAAATACCCCAAAATACCCCACAATGACATGGCAGAAACAGGTTTTTGCTAATTTATACAAAATAAAAAACAGAAAAATCACATTCAGACCCTTTACTCAGTACTTTGTTAAAGCACCGTTGGCAGCGAATATAGCCTTGAGTCTTCTTGGGTATGTGTAATACATATGCAAAATTTTCTAAAAGCCTGTTTTCACTTTGTCATCATGGGGTATTGTGTGTAGATTGCTGAGGATTTAAAAACCTTTTTTACAAATCCATTTTAGAATAATGCTGTAATGTAACAAACTGTGGAAAAGGTCAAGGGGTGTGAACAGTTTTTCCGAAGGCACTGTATATCCTTTTCAGACCCTCCTATGTCAGCGTGAAACATTACATGAAATGCATTGTTCCCCATATCCTCCTGAGAGTCATTATTTCCCACTGCATGTTGATCCCAGGCATTCCCCAGCTGGTACTGTTGACCAAAGTGGACAAGGCCTGCAGAATGTTTACCTCAGCCACTACATAAAGAGGAAGGTGAGGTGTTTACTCATTGCATGCAACTGCATGGCTGTTAAAGATACACAAAGCGCTAATTGGCTAAGTTAAAGGAATAGTTCCCTCAAATTACATCGGTTTTCTTACCCTGTAAGCAGTCTATGGACAAGGTATGACCTCAATCCATGCTTCGGTTTAGTTTCCCTGGCACAGTTTCCAAATGCATCTGTGGCACAGAACCCATTTAGCATTTGTGGCATAAATCCCATTCAAGTCATGGGACCTATATTAGCATTTTTCGCGCATCATGCTCAAATCATCTATAAGTGACTTTCTTGAGCTTCACAATCAATTTGAGATACTTTTGGATGATTTGGACAGGAGTGAAACGGTCCAATGACTTGAATGACTTGAATGGGATTTATAAATCGTGCCAGGGAAATACAACCAACACATCGATTGCTGTCATACCTTGTCCATAGACTGCTAACAGGTTAAGGAAACCAATGTAGAATTTTATTTGGGCGAACTATCCCTTTAAGAAATTGCTAAATGTGTTTACAGACCCACGAGTTAAGTGCGTCCCTGAATATTCCTGTGTCTTGTATTCTGCCAGTGAACAACTACAGCCAGGAGTGTGAGCAGGATCAGGACATAGATATCCTGCTGCTCAGGCTGAACCAGATGTTGAACTACGCTGACAGCTTCTTCAAAAACCAGCTAGAGAAGCAGGAAGAGCTGCACCCATCTAAACCCCGGCCCCGCCCCAAACCTGAGCCAACAGGTATTGTACATGCACACAATATTGTGATTATTGTGGATAGCCAGATTAGTTAGATTTAAAATGTTTACTTGCTTTGCTTAGAATGACTATTTCCCTAATAATCCTGTTTGCATGGACACATCTGAAATCAGGCTACCTGATGGCACACTGATAAATGCAGAAAATTATATATATATATATATATATATATATACAATTTTGCTCCTTTGTACCCCAGTATCTCTACTTGCACATTCATCTTCTGCACATCTATCACTCCAGTGTTTATTTCTCAACGGCCTACCTGGTTAAATAAAGGTGAAATTTTAAAAAATAGGCATAGTTCATAGGATTGGTTCTGGCATGTGTCTGGCACTGTCTCCTATCTTAACTTCTAGAATATATTCTGGGTGTTCTGCCAGATGGTCCTAAGGAGGGGCTCATGTCACCCCCCTCATATCTTTACCAATCACAGGCAGGAACCAAGGATTACTTATGACACTAAGACAAGATGAACATTTTCAAGGCTATCTCTTCACAAGATAACATTTTCCGTCACGCTACTTTCATGATTCAACACATGATCAACATTGTTGTTACTGATTCATGTTCTTACCATTCTCCTTACATATTTAATTAAAATGATTTACTCTTCTGCTTTTACTCAATGATTGTTGTAAAATGGTTTGCTGTTTGTACCGGACTGCATCTCCACATGTCTCTTATGTTGGATGTCTCTCTCTGTCTTTCTGAAAGTTTGGACAACTGTAGACCAAGTGTGAGTGAGTCAGGCCCTAGATATGCAACAGATATTTATTCCGCATTTAGTTCTTTTATATGAAAATACTGTATTGAACAAAGTACAATGAGCAGTATACAGTTGAATGTCTTATCTGACCAATAGCAGTACAGACTCTACAGAGAAGTGTTGGTAGACAATCTTACAATACGACATACACATATTGTATCTAATTACAATATACAGTACACTAAGTGGACAAAACATTAAGAACACCTCTTTCCATGACAGACTGACCAGGTGAAGCCGGGTGAAAGCCATGATCCCTTATTGATGTCACTTGTTAAATCCACTTCAATCTTTGCCGATGAAGGGGAGGACACAGGTTAAAGATAGATTGTTAAACCTTAAGACATGTATTGTGTATGTGAGCCATTCAGATTGTGAAGGGGCAAGACAAAAGACTGAAGTGCCTTTGAACAGGGTATGGTACTAAGTGGCAGGTACACCGGTTTGTGTCAAGAACTGAAACACTGCTGCGTTTTTCACACTCAGTTTCCCGTGTGTATCAAGAAAAGTCCTCCACGCAAACGACATCAATATTAGCAAGGTGTTCCTAATGTTTGCTATACTCAGTGTAAATCGTAACTGGGAAAAGTCAGAATGGAATCGCCTCAGAGAATTAAGATAAAAATGTTTATAAAGCCATAACTAAAAGTTGCTATTTTAACACATCCAGGATCAGTGTATTCCCCTTAATCCTAAGCGTACCCACTAGAAGGTAAACCCAAAACTGACTTCAGATCAGTATCACACACACACACCTAGTCACTCAGACTGTTCTCCATCCTGATAGATGTCATCAAAGTAGTTGTTAGAGTAGCGAAGCATCTGGACCACGGCAGTGAGCAGGAGGATGTCTGTGTGGACGTCCAGCTCAAACTCACGACTGTAGTTCTTCACTGGCAGGACACAGGACTGGGACACACCCAGACACACACTCACCTCACGGGTCTGAAACAAACACACACACACACACGACTGTAGTTCTTCACTGGCAGGACACAGGACTGGGACACAGGACTGGGACACACCCAGACACACACTCACCTCACGTGTCTGAAACACACACACACACACCTCACGGGTCTGAAACAAACACACACACACACACACACACACCCAGACACACACTCACCCCACGGGTCTGAAACAAACACACACACACACACACCCAGACACATCCAGACACACACTCACCTCGCGGGTCTGAAACACACACACACACACACACACACACACACACACACACACACACACACACACACACACACACACACACACACACACACACCCAGACACACACTCACCTCACGGGTCTGAAACAAACACACACACACACCCAGACACATCCAGACACACACTCACCCCGCGGGTCTGAAACACACACACACACACACACACACACACACACACACACACACACACACACACACACACACACACACACACGGTTGTATTTAAATAAACATGGTGTACTATGTGAGAATAGGGTTCCAGACTCAGCCATGCACTCACCATCCTCTCTATGTAGTGGCTGAGGTAGATGTTGGTCAGGTCTTCTCTCACTAGAGGACAGGCCTCATCCACCTTAGTAAGCAGGACCAGCTGGGCAACACCTAGTGACACAACACCAGGGTTGGGTAGGTTACTTTCTAAATGTAATCCGATAGTTACTTGTCCAAAATTGTAATCAGTAATGTAACTTTTGGATTACTCAAATTACATTGCGTTACTTTTAAATGACTTTTCCCTTAAGAGGCATTAGAAGAAGACAAAAATGTATGTTACCAATTGAACGACAACAATTGCAGGATAAATCAATGTTAAAGTTTGCTGGCCATATATGGATGTTACATTTTACTTTATGGGTTGGTTGTGTAGGCTTCTTCTAACCAATCGCTTTCTACTACATATAATAATATGATTAAATGATATCTTTACATTAATATGTATATAATTTATAAGTCCAAAAATGGATGTAGCAACTACAGATTCCCCCTTTAAGTCTATCAAATACATACGAGTTTGAGCATGTGTTCATTTTTTATCAGCATGAATTAGATTAAGCAATAAAAGCTCCACTTTTATTCCATAGGCTGGGATCCGCACTATGCAGCTGTTGTTCCATAGGCTGGGATCCGCACTATGCAGCTGTTGTTCCATAGGCTGGGATCCGCACTATGCAGCTGTTGTTCCATAGGCTGGGATCCGCACTATGCAGCTGTTGTTCCATAGGCTGGGATCCGCACTATGCAGCTGTTGTTCCATAGGCTGGGATCCGCACTATGCAGCTGTTGTTCCATAGGCTGGGATCCGCACTATGCAGCTGTTGTTCCATAGGCTGGGATCCGCACTATGCAGCTGTTGTTCCATAGGCTGGGATCCGCACTATGCAGCTGTTGTTCCATAGGCTGGGATCCGCACTATGCAGCTGTTGTTCCATAGGCTGGGATCCGCACTATGCAGCTGTTGTTCCATAGGCTGGGATCCGCACTATGCAGCTGTTGTTCCATAGGCTGGGATCCGCACTATGCAGCTGTTGTTCCATAGGCTGGGATCCGCACTATTCAGCTGTTGTTCCATAGGCTGGGATCCGCACTATGCAGCTGTTATTCCATAGGCTGGGATCCGCACTATGCAGCTGTTGTTCCATAGGCTGGGATCCGCACTATGCAGCTGTTGTTCCATAGGCTGGGATCCGCACTATGCAGCTGTTGTTCCATAGGCTGGGATCCGCACTATGCAGCTGTTGTTCCATAGGCTGGGATCCGCACTATGCAGCTGTTGTTCCATAGGCTGGGATCCGCACTATGCAGCTGTTGTTCCATAGGCTGGGATCCGCACTATGCAGCTGTTGTTCCATAGGCTGGGATCCGCACTATGCAGCTGTTGTTCCATAGGCTGGGATCCGCACTATGCAGCTGTTGTTCCATAGGCTGGGATCCGCACTATGCAGCTGTTGTTCCATAGGCTGGGATCCACACTATGCAGCTGTTGTTCCATAGGCTGGGATCCGCACTATGCAGCTGTTATTCCATAGGCTGGGATCCGCACTATGCAGCTGTTGTTCCATAGGCTGGGATCCGCACTATTCAGCTGTTGTTCCATAGGCTGGGATCCGCACTATGCAGCTGTTGTTCCATAGGCTGGGATCCACACTATGCAGCTGTTGTTCCATAGGCTGGGATCCGCACTATGCAGCTGTTGTTCCATAGGCTGGGATCCGCACTATGCAGCTGTTGTTCCATAGGCTGGGATCCGCACTATGCAGCTGTTGTTCCATAGGCTGGGATCCGCACTATGCAGCTGTTGTTCCATAGGCTGGGATCCGCACTATGCAGCTGTTGTTCCATAGGCTGGGATCCGCACTATGCAGCTGTTATTCCATAGGCTGGGATCCGCACTATGCAGCTGTTGTTCCATAGGCTGGGATCCGCACTATGCAGCTGTTATTCCATAGACTGGGATCCGCACTATGCAGCTGTTGTTCCATAGGCTGGAATCCGCACTATGCAGCTGTTGTTCCATAGGCTGGGATCCGCACTATGCAGCTGTTGTTCCATAGGCTGGGATCCGCACTATGCAGCTGTTGTTCCATAGGCTGGGATCCGCACTATGCAGCTGTTGTTCCATAGGCTGGGATCCGCACTATGCAGCTGTTGTTCCATAGGCTGGGATCCGCACTATGCAGCTGTTGCAAGAGCACATTTTTCACTGGCTGTCCACTGGTTTCAAAAACAATGAATGGGTAGGCAGCTTAAACTTCTTGAATTCAACAATTTTTGGGTTCAAAAATACGTTTAGATTTGTGAACAGCCATCCACAACAACCACAACACGTCAGGCGCAAATAGCTAAATGAGAGAGCAGCAGTGTGATTCACACCAATGTGCTATGTAGATATCAATAATAAGTTATATCCGTATGCAGTAGACTACACCACTGCTGTCGTCCTGACCTCCAAGTGTTTATTCAAGTTGGATAATCTTTGGATGCCGACAGCAGCCTCACCATTGGAAGACACAGCTTGGACTGTAGCCTAGAAAAGCCAATTCTTGCTCTTATCCCGTGATCCATCAAACCCATTTGGTGTGTCATCATAGTGGTCTCTGATTTATGGTCAGACTTGCTCAGGTGGAACAGACTTAAACTTGCGCCTTTTTTCAATGCTGATTTGAATGTCATTGAGAAAACAGAGAGGAGTATAATATATTTTTTTCGCAAACATCCTTTCTGAATGTAAAAGTAATCATTGAAGTAATCATCTAGTTTTCAAAAGTATCTGTAATCTGATTACAATATTTTTGCTGGTAATGTAACAGATTACAGTTAGCTGTTTTTGTAATCCCTTACATGTAACGGAATACATGTAATCTGTTACTCCCCAACCTTGCACAACACACACATGTTAACACACACACACAGACACGCACAGACACGTAAACACACACGCACACTCATTTCCTTCCTTACCCAGCTTGTTGATCCCCTTGCGGATGGCGGCGAGCTTGTCCACCATTTTAGCAGAGAGCAGAGTGACCTTGCAGGCATCCAGTACGTAGACCACACAGTGGATCGTGTCCTTCAGGCTGGGCGACTTACAGAACCCAACACCATCCGTCTGGACAGACATGGACGGGTTGAACTGGGGAGAGAAACAGGACATCAGGCCCCAAGATATATATACTACTGCTTCTGCTACTGTACTATCAAGCACATGCTTTCCCTACCGTGAGGCTGGTGCTACTTTAAGTCAGAGGACAGGCTCATTGTAATGACTGGAATGATTGGTATCAAACACATGAAATCCTCTTGGTGATAGAATGAATAGAAATGTATCTTCCCCCACTGCTATCATTTGCCAGTTTTACTCACCTGGTACCGGTCCTGTACGTGACCCTTCAGGATACTGTTGATGTCGTCTATATCCAGCCCTGCGCTGGGTCCTTCCTCCAGACCCATGGTGTCACACAGGACCAGAGGGAGAGCCTTCCCACCCTGCTCTGCCTTGATGCTGTAGGTACGGAACTACAGAGAGAGAGATAGAGTTAGAATGTCAAGTCCTGTACAATAGTGAGCTCCAGAGGTTTTGTCTAATTTCAGCCAGTAGTTTTGAAAGTGGTGCTCACGAGCCAAAACGGGTCCCCGAACATTAGGTGCAATTGTGTACTACATCATCCATTTCGTAAGATATGTTATGGATTCCATTTCGTAGGATATGTTATGGATTCCATTTCGTAGGATATGTTATGGATTCCATTTCGTAGGATATGTTATGGATTCCATTTCGTATGATATGTTATGGATTCCATTTCGTAGGATATGTTATGGATTCCATTTCGTAGGATATGTTATGGATTCCATTTCGTAGGATATGTTATGGATTCCATTTCGTATGATATGTTATGGATTCCATTTCGTATGATATGTTATGGATTCCATTTCGTAGGATATGTTATGGATTCCATTTCGTATGATATGTTATGGATTCCATTTCGTAGGATATGTTATGGATTCCATTTCGTATGATATGTTATGGATTCCATTTTGTACAATATGTTTTGTAAGTGCTTAAAGGGCAATTCCATGACTTTTCAACCTCATGTTCATTATCTCCAGCGCAATGTGAAAACAACACATTTCTTTGTTTTGTAGAAAAAAATATAAAGTTAAAAATGTATACTCGTTCTATATAATTGTTGTCTGTTTTAATAGTTTTTTCTCTTTTGTTGGTTGGGTGGTGGTTTTCGGTTGGAGGGGGACGTTGGTCGGGGTGGGTTTCGGGAGGGGACAGTGTAGGGGTGGGGGGGGGGGTCTTGGATGTTTGAGGGGTAGCTCTCGGGAGAACTATGGGGGGGATCTTGGATGGTTTGTGGCCTGGGAGTTGGGATCTTGGGCCGATGACCTAGAGGTCATTGGTTCGGGTCTCTGATTCGACTTGGTGGGAGATCTGTCGATGTGCCCTTGGACGGGGTCCTTGACCCTGGTTGCTCCATTTACGTAATGTAAATGTCGAGCAGCTTCACTGCAGATAGAGTGTATGTTTTAAAATTCTATAAAAAAAAACAAAAAAATTATAAATTAAAGTTCTACCCAATGACATCATCAAAAGTAAAAAATATAAAAAATAAACAGTGATTTTCATACACAAAACTCAAACACAAAACTCATACACAAAACTCATACACAAAACTCATACACAAAACTCATACACAAAACTCAAACACAAAACTCATACACAAAACTCATACACAAAACTCAAACACAAAACTCATACACAAAACTCATACACAAAACTCAAACACAAAACTCATACACAAAACTCATACACAAAACTCAAACACAAAACTCATACACAAAACTCATACACAAAACTCATACACAAAACTCATACACGAAACTCAAACACAAAACTCATCACAGAGAAGTATTTTTTTTAGAACATTTCTTTTATCTTTTTAACCATAGATTATAGAAACACGCCGTTTTCCCATAAGTAGACACTGATATGGTGCTGGAGATAATGAATATGGTGTGAAAAGTGGCGGCATTGCCCTTTAAGATCCCGGCCTGTATCTTTAAGCCACACACAATCATGCGTGCACAAACACAGTACTGTACCTGTGTGGTGAGGCTGGTGCCAGCGCTGCCGGTGTTAGCCTGCCCGGTAACATGTCCTTTGAAGACAGAGTTGATGGAGTTGAAGAAGCTGGACTTGCCGGCCCCGACCGGACCCACCAGCAGAACTCTGACCTGGACCACAGACTTTACCTCAGGCTTATAGTTCTTGATATAGTCCATCAGGCGTTCCTTGGTGCTGTTAATGATAGAGATGGATGGAGAAAGGAAGAGAGAGATGGGTGACAGACTTAATTAATTTAATTTAAGTCTGTTCACTGGAACAGCAGAAGTGGTACTAGATGCATCACTAGTTGCATAGTATTATGATTTTTGTACCGCTTTTGAGATTTAACATACCCATATCCTTCCAAGTCAATTTTCCTCCAAGGAGTCTCCAGAAGGCCTACACACTCTGCCAGAAATTGAGACAAACAACAAAACAATCGGATTTAATCAATACACTAATTGCTTAACCTGGCCTTCTGACTGGTCAGAATATTTTGCCATATTGGTAACATGTATCCAATCGTTTCAGTAATGCCTAGGGAGTAGGGGCTATAAAGGACCACTCACCTTCCACTCTGTACACCTCACACTCTGTCAGCTGCAGGTCATTGCCATGCATCTCTTCTGCTTCAAAGGTGTAGCAGTTCCCTGCAACAATTTGAACTGTAGCGGTGCTATTATTAAGAAACCACATGGCACCAACATTAAGACCATAGACTCCATCTGTGAAACCATACTGGCCATTGGTACTGGACACACGCAGTGGCTTTTCTCTCTGGTCAGTGATGCTGTAGAGAAAGGCCTTATCATCGTTGATCACCTGTCCAGTCTGGGCGTAGTCCTTACTGATGTAACCTCCGAAAACAAACCCAGCCTTGTTGTAGGCCACAAGTACGGTGGGTCCCTGGCCATCACAGCGGCTGTGGAAGGCTATATTCATGTAGCCATGGACACTGGCTTTGAGCAGAACAAAATATAACAGAAAAGTACTTTATTACCTTTTACTGAACCAATCGCTTTGTTCTGCCTGCATTGCAGGTATCTGGCCCGAGAATAAAATTCATCCCATAAAATATCATAAAAATAAAGATTCCATTAAAATGAAGTCCATTGTTCCGACAAACCTTTGTAGAGCAGGTGGAGTCTGACATGACCGAACAGAGACAGCAGCTTCTTCTCCTGTCCAACTGACAGACTGGACTTCACAACACTCATGACATCACCAAGGAACTGAGGTAGAAAGACCAGCAATAAATAGTAACAGAAACACATCATACTGATGAACCTCACCTCGCTGTATAGACACGCACCGAGGAAAGAGCGAAAGGCATATAAAGAGAAGACAACAACCTGTCATACTTCCACAGACGCTGCCCCACAGATATGTTAGAATTGCTTATTTGATGCGCTTTCTTTAGACTTGTCATGATGGTGATGAAGTTCTTACCGTTTGTAACTGATGATCGTGGAAATATAACTCCTTATAATGCAAATCACAACATACTCGACCACAAAATCCAGGTCGTTGCTGCGCCACCATAAAACAGGCGTACAGTAGGTGTGGCTTATCTTTTCTTAAAATAGACATGTACTTTGACTCGCTCAACCTGCTTTTACTCAAATACGGGAAAGGACGGGTAGTGTGAGATTAATAGAGCTCTGCTGGCACGCCAGGTGGGTGCGGTTATTTTAGCAGCATACTACAACGTACAGCCCCGGGGGAGGGACTGCACCTTACACGGCCTGTAGTCTTCCCTCCACAAGTCATGTCAGGAAATCGGGGGCTTCTACAGTAGGGTATAAGATGGCTTAGAAACAAAACATAATGCTATTTCATTGACAATGAGTTGAAATTCTATCTGAGGCTAGAGAAGCTTCTATGGTCACTTTCAAATTACCTGGTTTATTTTGTGTGTGTGTGTGTGTGTGTGTGTGTGTGTGTGTGTGTGTGTGTGTGTGTGTGTGTGTGTGTGTGTGTGTGTGTGTGTGTGTGTGTGTGTGTGTGTGTGTGTGTGTGTGTGTGTGTGTAAGAAGATAAGGAGCAGGTCAGAACAACACAGGCGTTATTATCATATTTTTTATTACTGTTGTCTACTTTTCAATATCATCTTTTTTTAACAGCAATATCCACAAAAATATGAACAGTAAATTCTTAACAGGAAAGTATTTAACTGTAAAATATGAACAGTAAAGTATTTAACTGTAAAATATTAACAGTAAAGTATTTAACTGTAAAATATGAACAGTAAAGTCTTAACAGTAAAATATTTAACTGTAAAATATGAACAGTAAAGTATTTAAGTGTAAAATATGAACAGTAAAGTCTTAACAGTAAAGTATTTAACTGTAAAATATGAACAGTAAAGTATTTAACTGTAAAATATGAACAGTAAAGTCTTAACAGTAAAGTATTTAACTGTAAAATATGAACAGTAAAGTCTTAACAGTAAAGTATTTAACTGTAAAATATGAACAGTAAAGTCTTAACAGTAAAGTATTTAACTGTAAAATATGAACAGTAAAGTCTTAACAGTAAAGTATTTAACTGTAAAATATGAACAGTGTGCAAGAAAACATGAGTTATGGCACATCAGAGCGACCAGATACAAAAAAATAGATATTACATTTCCTTCATAATCTATAACTGATCATTCACAATTAATCAAGGCAAAAAGATACGGTAACGCTTGACTTTACAGTCCTGTCCCAGCCGGAAGGAACACATTGTGGTAACAATGGGGACTTTCAACCTGGGACCAAATAGTCTTCGCTTGCAACGAAACACATGTTTTTACCATGTTATTTATAAGCAAATACCAAGTTAAAGGAGACTGTAAAACAAAGTGTTACCAGAGATACATACTGTATATGCATACACAGGAGAGAAAAACACATTGATGAGTCCAGGTAAAACTGACCCGAGACCAGTGTCTAGGGACAGAAATTAGTTTTAGGGTTCTAGCGTTCTTCTGGGTAAGATCTAGGATCAGATTCCATTCCCCAAATCCTGACAATCTTTAGGGGGAGAAAACTTGAAACTGACCTAGATCAGCTATAGTGAATGATGTGGGAATGGGAGCACCACAAGACTTCCATTCTAGAGCTTTGTGTCCTCTTTTAAGACTGTTCACTCAAATACTCTCAACTATTCTCAAGTCTAGGGCTAGAATGTTGTTCCTGACCATGTGACTTGACCAGGTAAAACTCCTGGTCCTAACCAGCATACAACACAATACACCACAACAAGGCAAACCATCAATCAAACAATCAATCAATCAAAAATAACTGTCCATGGAATGAATGAATTAAGAAATAGTAAGATTGTCCCTCAGATAATCAATTGTAAAAGACATTAGGAAACTGTGTGTGTGTGTGTGTGTGTGTGTGTGTGAGAGAGAGAGAGAGAGAGAGAGAGAGAGAGAGAGAGAGAGAGAGAGAGAGAGAGAGAGAGAGAGAGAGAGAGAGAGAGAGAGAGAGAGAGACAGTGTTTTAATGGTTCAGGTTTGTTTGTCACAGTGCTGTGCCTGTGTATAAGACGCTATGCTACGAATACGGCCATGCTTTGTAGATGTGGTTGGCTCCCCATTTAGTCACTAGGGGATTGTGTGTGTGTGTGTGTGTGTGTGTGTGTGTGTGTGTGTGTGTGTGTGTGTGTGTGTGTGTGTGTGTGTGTGTGTGTGTGTGTGTGTGTGTGTGTGTGTGTGTGAGCGTGAGCGTGTGAGTGGGCGTGTGTGTGTGAGCGTGTGCGTGTGTGAGTGTGCGTGTGTGTGTGTGTGAGCGTGTGAGTGTGTGTGTATGTGTGTGTGAACCTGTCTCAAGCTGAATGAGTAAACAAACAGACTAAATTCTGACAGAAGGGAAACATTTACGCAAAAATGGAACGTCCACAGAAAGGATTCTGCAACAGGCTGACATTCAATTAAAGCGCCTTTTATTTTTTGTGGAAAAAGTTTGATGCACTTTGATTGAATTCTGGCCTAAGTTTTATCTTACAAACACTGTACAGTTCGATAATAATACTCGACTGACCTGCTTCCATTTAGAAAGAAACTCAAACCAAACCCCAAACAGCTACTCTCAAAACCTATCACTTTTCACTTAAAGAAAGTTTATACACTTTTATTTTTATTTTCTCTAGTGTCTTTTACATTTTTTACAATCAAGTTTGGTTTGGGAGTAGAGGAATGGGTCTGTGGAGGTGGGGAGATGGGACAACACTTTGTAATTGGCTCTTGTTCCTCAATAAAACACATGATGAGCCAATAGGCAAAGCCCATAATGTGATGCTTGCTCTCATTGGCAGAACTAGTGAATTCTATAACCACTGATATAGGATAAGATATTTGTACACCCCCTTATGGTTCAAGTTAAGATTGGGGATGATAATCTGATCCTAGATCTGTGGTTAAGGTAAACTTTTGCCTCAAGTGTAAAGTTAAGCAGTGAATGGAAACCTACAGTATCTGCTAAGTGTATGGCAATAAATGGACAAAATATCGAAACAATAATTAATAAAAAAACACATATATATACTTCTGGTGTTAAAACCTTGAACACAGTTAACCTCTCAGTACTCGTCAGTACTCAAGATAAAGGTTTCATTAGGCTGCGTTTACACAGGCAGCACAAATCGGATCTTTTGCCCAATTATTGCAAAAAGAGCTGATCTGATTGGTCAAAAGACCAATTAGTGGACAAAGATCTGCCTGTGGCAGCCTTTTAGACACAGATCTAGTATCAGATGACCCTCCCTAAATCCTAACCTTTACCATTAGAGGGAAAACACAAGAGTGATCTTAGATCAGTGTCTATGAGCAACTTACTCCACAAGTCGACACAGCTGGAGTTTTGGCCTATAGAAAACCCACTGACCAAGAATTCAAAACCAAAGCAGAAACACTTTTGATCGATAACTGTCTCTAGAGTGGGGGAGTATGTAGCCTATACTATGTAGCCTATCTTGTGGCATTGCAGATGATCCGGGTTTAAACCCAGTGGGTACATATGCAGCATGTACCAACCTGCTCAGTGTTTCAATGCTATGTTCACAAAAACACAATGTCTTGTGGAAACACTGACATTACCGTTGACCCAAGGTTTCAGGAAGGGGCCATCCCCATTGTGATACTTAGCAAGTGAGTGGCAAGTCAGCCACTATATGGCTAACAAACACACCGCGTATAGCCACGGTGCTTTAGTGATGGGTAACCATGCCTGGGACCTGAAGACTTGTATTAGCTTCCACGGCTAATGGCTAGGCTTTAGCTGACAGGGCTAACACATCTTGCATCACATGGACGACCCAGGTTTTACACCAGATTGGTCACACATACACCCTCTACCTCACTCCTTACCCTCATGTACCTTACACCCATCATTCCACAGCACCCAGAGATACATGCTATCAGTCAATCGATTAATCAATGAATCAATAAATCATTGATTCACTAAAATACATGCTATACATCAGCCTATAACTTCATGTAGGCGACTGTGGATTCCTATTAAGATAATTGTCCTAATCCCTTTTTGAAGTAAATCTGCCATCTCCACTTGAGTGTCACTATCTCTGTGGGTGAGTCAGTAACCAGTATCAGGTAGGGCTGCATGTTAGTGCAGGCTTACCCTCAGCACCACAGAGACACAACTCAGGGCTAATATCACTAATGTGGCAATGTGGTCTGTAAACACAGACACCGCCCCCTAGCTGTGGCTATTGAGTATGGCGCTTCACGCTTCTCCAGAGTGGCTATTTCATTTCTGTGTTTAGGTTTATATATATATGTGTGTGTGTGTGTGTGTGTGTATGTGTGTGTGTGTGTGTGTGTGTGTGTGTGTGTGTGTGTGTGTGTGTGTGTGTGTGTGTGTGTGTGTGTGTGTGTGTGTGTGTGTGTGTGTGTGTGTGTGTGTGTGTGTGTGTTGTATAGCCTGACAGAGCTGGGCCTTGTTGGCTGCTGCAGAGTCAGTCGGTGGGAGTGTGTGTACAGGCAGGTGTGTGTGTGTGTGTGTCTGATGGGCAGAGACGAGTGTGCAGCTATAGGATGATGCAGGGTTTCTTGTCTTTGAAAGGGTTTTCTGACGTTGGGACGCCAACGAGGAGCGGGTCGTTACGGGCGTGCTGCTCACAGTAACTCATCAGGTCTGCTGCTGCCTTAGAAACCTGGAGAGAGAGAGAGCGGCAGGATGAGAGAGAGAAGGGGAGGGGACAGAGGAGGGGGGAGAGGGAGAGAGGACGGATAGGATAGAGAGAGAAAGATTTGAGGGGTAGAGAGAGAGAGAGGAGGCAGGTAGAGGGATAATGTGATGCTTTGGCAACAGTGGATTGCTCCTTACAGTGGATTGCTCCTTACAGTGGATTTATCCTTATAGTGGACTGATCCTTACAGTGGACTGATCCTTACAGTGGATTGCTCGTTACAGTGGATTTATCCTTATAGTGGACTGATCCTTACAGTGGACTGATCCTTACAGTGGATTGCTCGTTACAGTGGATTTTTATAGTGGACTGATCCTTACAATGGACTGATCCTTACAGTGGACTGATCCTTACAGTGGATTCCTCATTACAGTGGATTTATCCTTATAGTGGACTGATCCTTACAGTGGACTGATCCTTACAGTGGATTGCTTCTTACAGTGGACTGATCCTTACAGTGTGTTGCTCGTTACAGTGGACTGATCCTTACAGTGGACTGATCCTTACAGTGGACTGATCCTTACAGTGGATTGCTCGTTACAGTGGATTTATCCTTATAGTGGACTGATCCTTACAGTGGACTGATCCTTACAGTGGATTGCTCGTTACAGTGGATTTTTATAGTGGACTGATCCTTACAATGGACTGATCCTTACAGTGGACTGATCCTTACAGTGGATTCCTCATTACAGTGGATTTATCCTTATAGTGGACTGATCCTTACAGTGGACTGATCCTTACAGTGGACTGATCCTTACAGTGGATTGCTTCTTACAGTGGACTGATCCTTACAGTGTGTTGCTCGTTACAGTGGACTGATCCTTACAGTGGACTGATCCTTACAGTGGACTGATCCTTACAGTGGACTGATCCGTACAGTGGATTGCTCGTTACAGTGGATTGCTCCTTACATGCTAATAAAAACCTTAGCGTTGACACACACCTTAATACGTTCGATCCCTGCCTCGATCCTCAGTTGTTCCACCAGTTTCCTGGCCTGGGCGATGTTGTTATTGGTTGACATCCTGATCCATCAATACACACACCCCCACTATGGGGAGGGGAGGAGGGAAGAGAAAGAAATAATTTAAAAGCAGCTTTATACTGCCCCCGTGTGGTTTTCTGCTACAGTCATCATGTTTGTTTCTCAGGCTTGATTGTACATTTATTGTCCTTAACCACACACACACACACACACACACACACACACACACACACACACACACACACACACACACACACACACACACACACACACACACACACACACACACACACACACACACACACACACCTACCTACCTACCTAGTGGATGGTGTGCAGATTGGAGTCTGCTCCAGTGGCCAGACAGGTGTGTGTTGGGTTGATAGGCAGGTGTACCAGGCAGGGCAGGTGTGTTGGGTTGGTAGACAGGTTTACCAGACAGGGCAGGTGTGTGTTGGGTTGGTAGACAGGTGTACCAGGTAGAACAGGTGTGTGTTGGGTTGGTAGACAGGTGTACCAGGCAGGGCAGGTGTGTGTTGGGTTGGTAGACAGGTGTACCAGGTAGGGCAGGTGTGTGTGTGCAGGGGAAGGGCTGACCAGGTGAGTTGGGTCACTCAGATGGACAGGAGTGGTTGTGACCACAGGTCAGATGGTCAGCTGTAAACCTTCACCTCCTGCAGAATAGAAGTTTCAAGTTTTTAATATCACATGCGCAAGTACAGTGAAATACCTTTCTTTCCAACTCAAAACCCAACAATGCAATAATCAATAACAATGTAATACCAGAAAAAAACATACAAGAAATAAGAAGAAATATGAAGAACACAATGATTAAGTAAACATACTATATACAGGGTCAGTTCCAATACCATATTTACAATGAGCAGGGATACTGGAGTGATGATGGAGGTACTGTATATTTAACATTTGGTGACTATTATTTTACAGTCATATACACGTTTCAACTACATAGTAACGAATAACGGTCTTTCATTTATTTTGGATTCACAGAAACAAGTTCATTGTGTCACGTGCTAGAAAGTTCCCATAGTTTCAATACATTCATGTTGTCACAGAGCTGTAGAATAAAGTACTGTACCAAACTATTCACCAGAAAAGATGAGCCTCTCTCTCTCCCTCTCTCTCTCTCCCTCTCTCCCTCTCTCTCTCAGGAGTCCTACTGTAATTACTCTACTGTGCAGGACCTTGAGATTAATGGCTCTAATTAGGGCTGTGTGTGTGTGTGTGTGTGTGTGTGTGTGTGTGTGTGTGTGTGTGTGTGTGTGTGTGTGTGTGTGTGTGTGTGTGTGTGTGTGTGTGTGTGTGTGTGTGTGTGTGTGTGTGTGCGTGCGTGCGTGAGTACATTATGTATGAGCTACTAACTATGCAAAGAAAACGGTCGTACATGCTGCCATATCCGTTAAAACTTCAGAAGCTGTAGGCCTATCCACTGAGCCCACCTGTTACCACAGAGCTAATTTCATACGCCTGTTGATGTTCCAACTAGTTTCAAACTTTCCCGACGAGGGTATATTCTCTCATTCCCAGACAAAGGGTAAGTGACCTGAAGCATTGTCTGACAGTCTAGATCATTATTTTGACCCTCAGAATTATATCCAGGCCTATAGGCCAACGAATAGCCAGTTTGAAACAGTATCCTCGTGTCTTGTGCAGTGTTCTAGTATAGACCATCACATTAGCAGGCTAACATGATTAGACAATACACTGTATTCATTTGACGGAATTTATCAGTTCATGGCGATTCCACTGGTCGGCTTATGAAATGGCTGAGCATCCAATATGGACCCTATAGCTGACGCGACACGCGTAAATTCCCAACAATGAACTACATGGGTCTATACGTGTGTGTTGCCCCTGCATGCCACAGTAAGCCTGTTCTGCCGATTGAAAACACAATGCGGTCATTTTGACGGATGGAACAGTGTGTCCTCGGCCACCCCCCCACCCACCCACACCCACACCCACACCCACACACACACACACACACACACACACACACACACACACTTATAGGCCTACTAACTACGGTAATAGGCCTACTGCATAGTCGAATCTCAGCCGGAGAATAGGCTGTTGACATGTCGTTAGAATGCGTATGGAAGCTATTCGCCTGTTGCAAATAATGCATGTCTTGCAAAGAGCCTAGTAAACTAATTTGACACTTCCCTCAAACCATCCAGCTGTTTTAGACATCGCTGCTTCCCTCTGATCTATCAGCTACAGTGTGCGCTACCGACGTTTTGATAACGTTTCTCGCACAGACCCTGTCCCCCAGTTCCTCTCCTCCCCACCCTCTCTCTCTCCGCCCTGGCTTGGGAAACCCGAATTCGTGACCGATGACTCTCTCTTTCCCTTAAGCGCTGCTTTTCCATGACCAAAATCGGGAAGACAAGCGCACATAAACCGCAAATAAGTACATGGTTCTGTAAAGAGGTGATATAAACAGATACAATTGAGTGATATTTCCAAACTCACCTCCGAATGCGCTGTATTCCTGATTTAAAGGGGCAGCTTCGTCGGTTCCACAGTCCGTTCGTTCAATCTCGGTTTTTACCGAATCAAACGCCACCCCCTCTGTTGGCTAGCGGTGTCTGTCCACCCTATTCCCCCCCCCCCCCCGTTACTCCGTCACTTCTGACAGCCAGCTAGCGCTCTCACACACAAACTTGATATCCCCCCTTGAGAAAAACGAAAGGGTTGGTTCAGACCATAAAAAAGCATGAAGTTGCCCTTAGACGTCGATCTAATTTCAGTTTTGCGTTTTTCCCGCCAATGGTTAAGGTTAGAATTGGGGAGGATGAGCAGATCCTAGATCAGTGGCTACGGGAGTTCAATAAGATGGCCCTTGTTCCAAATCGAAAACCAATCGGCATTGTACAATTGCACAAACATTTAGGTTGTGGCGCTTTATGTAGGTATATCGAACATCAGATATTCATGTAAGTATTTTCTCTTTCCCGTTGTGTGTGCACGGAGTGTGAGCTGCTTTCAATATATCCGCTATACGCATCTGGACACGGAATTGATACAGGATCAAACAGCAGGGTGCAGTAACACATATACACGCAGGGAGGCGCCCTTACTCAATGTTATTTACAAAGGGAAAGGACTCTTCATTCCGACTGATATACAAGCTACACACTCGGCCTGGTTGGTAGACAGAACACCGTATTTTCACCTATAGTCGATCACGCAAACACACACACACACACACACACACACACACACACACACACACACACACACACACACACACACACACACACACACACACACACACACACACACACACACACACACACACACACACACGCACACACACACACACACACACAGCTCTACAGGCCAAGGTTTCCCATACAGTGGCAGTCTATAGTCATTCCCCACTCTAGTGGGCTTTTTATATCCACCAGAGAGCTAAAAATAGCAGGGAGAGGAGAGAGAGAGGTAGGGTGAGAGAGCAAGGGAGGGAGGGAGAAAGAGAGAGGGAGAGAGCGAGGGAGGGAGGGAGGGAGGGAGAAAGAGAGAGGGAGAGAGCGAGGGAGGGAGAGAGAGGGAGGGAGGGAGTGAGGGAGAAAGAGCGAGGGAGGGAGGGAGGGAGGGATGGAGAAAGAGGGAGGGAGGGAGGGAGGGAGGGAGGGAGGGAGGGAGGGAGGGAGGGAGGGAGGGAGGGAGGGAGGGAGGGAGGGAGGGAGGGAGGGAGGGAGGGAGGGAGGGAGGGAGAAAGAGAGAGGGAGAGAGAGAGCGAGGGAGGGAGGGAGAAAGAGAGGGAGAGAGCATTTACCGCATTGGCCTCATTTCTACTGAAGTGTGAAATTATGCTGATGCTACATTTAGCTTTCATTTCCTCTCCTTTGATGTCTCTCTCTCTCTCTCCTTTCTCTTTTTCCCTCCATCTTTCTTCCATCTCTCTCTCTCGTTCCTCTCTTTCTCCCGTCCCTCCCTCTGTCTCTCTCTCCCTCCCTCTTGCTCCCCCCTCTTCCCTTCCTCTCTCTCCCTCCCTCTTGCTCCCCTCTCTCCCCTTCCTCTCTCTCCCTTCCTCTTGCTCCCCCCTCTCCCCTTCCTCTCTCTCCCTCCCTCTGTCTCTCTCTCCCTCCCTCTTGCTCCCCTCTCTCCCCTTCCTCTCTCTCCCTCCCTCTGTCTCTCTCTCCCTCCCTCTTGCTCACCCCTCTCCCCTTCCTCTCGCTCCCTCCCTCTTGCTCCCCCCTCTCCCCTTCCTCTCTCTCACTCCCTCTTGCTCCCCCCTCTCCCCTTCCTCTCTCTCTCTCCCTCCCTCCCTCTCTCTGATGTGAGCAGTAGCTGAAGCACTAACACAAACTACAGAACATTGCAGTACGCTAAGAATCTCGATCAGTACTGAATTGTATTCTCACAGTACCATTTGGACTCTAGATCAGTTTAGCAGTATATGAGCATGTAACAGAGGTCGTTTGGAGAACCAAGCTCATGTGATCAGTAACCAAACCACCTAGGCTTTAGCTCACCGGGTGAACACAGACTTGTGGCGTGCAGATGACCCGGGATTAAACCCAGTTGGTCAAAAGACTAAGGACTGTATTTCTGTTAAATCAGCTGGGCTTAAAATCCTCACCATCCCCTGAACTGTTACTAGTCAGTAGCCCCCAGTAGATGCTAAAATGGCTGCCACAGAATGGTGTGATGTTATCTAAGAGCATTGTCATAGTTATGTGTTGAAACCACAATGGCCATAGTCTCTCTATACAATATATGACTCATGAGTGGTGACTAAAGGGACACATACACACTCTCTCCCTGTTCTCTCTCCCCACCTCTCTCTCTGACTCATAAAGCCTGTGAGTAACTCCATGCTCCATGAGATGGCTGTTAACCATATTATACCCTGGGCTGTGTGTATGTGTGTTGTTTGTTTTATAGTCTCTATGTTAAAACAGGGTCAACTGTGTTTGTGTTTGTGATGCTGTATGTTAAAACAGTGCTAATGGTGTTTGTGATGCTGTATGTTAAAACAGTGCTAATGGTGTTTGTGATGCTGTATGTTAAAACAGTGCTAATGGTGTTTGTGTTTGTGATGCTGTATGTTAAAACAGTGTTAACAGTGTTTGTGTTTGTGATGCTGTATGTTAAAACAGGGTCAACTGTGTTTGTGTTTGTGATGCTGTATGTTAAAACAGTGCTAATGGTGTTTGTGATGCTGTATGTTAAAACAGGGTCAACTGTGTTTGTGTTTGTGATGCTGTATGTTAAAACAGTGCTAATGGTGTTTGTGATGCTGTATGTTAAAACAGTGCTAACAGTGTTTGTGATGCTGTATGTTAAAACAGTGCTAATGGTGTTTGTGTTTGTGATGCTGTATGTTAAAACAGTGTTAACAGTGTTTGTGATGCTGTATATTAAAACAGTGTTAAAGGTGTTTGTGTTTGTGATGCTGTATGTTAAAACAGTGTTAAAGGTGTTTGTGATGCTGTATGTTAAAACAGTGCTAACTGTGTTTGTGTTTGTGATGCTGTATGTTAAAACAGTGCTAACTGTGTTTGTGTTTGTGATGCTGTATGTTAAAACAGTGCTAACTGTGTTTGTGTTTGTGATGCTGTATGTTAAAACAGTGTTAAAGGTGTTTGTGATGCTGTATGTTAAAACAGTGTTAATGGTGTGTGTTGTATGTAAACAGCATTAGGTCAGTGATGTTAGAGGCTAATTAGATACACTTTAACAAGGATGGCATCAAGAGTGTCTGTTTGTGTAAACTCGGAGGCACGTGAAGGGTGTGTGTGTGTTATCAGGGTGTGTTACCCTCATTAAGATCCTACAGAGGGCTGCTAACCTCATGTCTCTTCACATTACATTACAGCCTGACACACACACGCACGCACGCACGCACGCACGCACGCACGCACGCACGCACGCACACACACACACACACACACACACACACACACACACACACACACACACACACACACACACACACACACACACACACACACACACACACACACACACACACACACACACACACACACACACACAGCCTAGAAGATCTATGGCTGTCGTAACGCATCTCCTGGGTCACACCACATTCTGACGCGGCAACCGTCGCCGTCACTGAGTCGCCATAGCAACCACATTGGGTGAAGAATCCTCAAGCAGATAGAGAAAGAGAGACCGTGCTTTGCTTTGCAGGCAGGCTGTCAGGGAGTGGAGAACAGTATGACACAGTATGAGGCTGCGAGCTGTTGTCATGGTGCGATCAAGACAACTGGGATCTCTGAAAAGAAACAAGCTCCGATTGGGAAAAATCGTGATGTTAGTGATCTTCAGGTCAGAGCTGTCGGGGCTCTAGGATGATGCCGAAGTTTCTGACTTGTAATTCCGAGTTGGATGATCTTTCCAAATTATTTTTCCCATTCAGAGCTCACCAAAATTGGACGTTGGAGGTCGGAGATTTACTAGTTCCGAGTTGTCTTGAGTGCCCCATCAGTCCACGTACCCGACCTAGTATCTAACCCGGTTATCTACCAGGGTATCCTATACTCAGTCCTATACACCCCCAAGGTGCACATTTTGGGTTTTGCCCTAGCACTACACAGCTGATTCAAATAACCAGCTCATCATCAAGCTTTGACTATTTGAATCAGCTGTGTAGTGCTGGGACAAAAAACTAAAAGTGCGCTCATGGGGGGCCAGGGACCGGGTTTGGGAAACCTTGATCTATACCATGCAAGACCATGTCAGCCCACTAAGCAAAATCGTAGGTGTTCAATATAGGAGCCAACAGTTATCTTCGGGAGTCTTCAGGTCATCTTTCTGTCATTTCACACACATTGTGAAAGGAAATATCACACAAAAGGCAGATTCTTAACTGTTGTTTTTATTAGGAAAATCCTTTTGCAGATTCGATATGATAATTTCTTCATATACATATCTTATATCTTATAGTTAGGATGCATTGCCACAGTACATTATAGTAGGAAGACTATTGCTAGAATAAATAGCTAGAATAATTATAATAATAACTATATTAAAAATAAAATAATTAAATGTCTATACATGATCATTATGTTAAAAAAAGGTCCAAACAAAAAACATGTTTACAAAAACAATAAGAGATTAAAAACAGTTACACTTTTCAAACCAAAGCCATTATTAATGCAGAAGAATTATAATAATAAAATAGAAATATGTTAATTTCACAGTTTGTGTCCTTATTGGTTCTCATGCTGGCTGGGAAGAACACTTATTGGGACCATGCAGGGAGGGAAGGACAGAGATGGAGGTTAGTAGAACTACACTACCCAGAAGTCATTGCACCCCTCAGGGGCCCGGTCCAGAAACAACTTTGAGGCACTTCCACGTTTTGTGTTTGGCAGAGCAGACAAGTGTAAACAATATGGCGGAAGTTCCCCAAAGCCTAATAGTTAAGCCTGTCCCCTATCCAGTCCCTTCAGATATTTGAACTTATAGGTGCAAGGAGTTGTTTCTGGGCTGATAGTATGATCTGGGGTGATGCAAAAATTCCAAACTGTGTCCTTGGTAGGCTTGAGTTTATAGAACATGTTTCTGATTAACTACACTCAATGAACTACTCTTCCCATAGTCCTTTGTGCCACTTCTCTTCTGCAACCCTCTTTCCAGCTACATGACTTTCTGATAACACACATCAGTGAAAGGCTGTAGGGGCTTTTTCAGGTAGAAACTACGTAGAACAGACACAACTATCTGGCTTGTGTAATCTATTCTAGAATCATATCAGTTCTGTTCTGTGTGTTTCGATCTTGGTTTTTATTCAGCCATACAGCAGCCTCTTTGTCCATTCCTGAGTCATTATAGGAATGCTCTCTGAACCCATTCCTAAAATCAGACTTTCACGTAAATCATGTTATTGATATATTTGTGAGGAAAGTCTAGTTTTGTGTGTGGATCTCAAGACAGGATCCAGCACTCTAAACTACACAAGCGAAAAAAGAAACCCTCTCATTGGTTCATTTCTGGAGGACTCTGCCCATTTGGGCTTTGGCCAATCCCCCAGGTGTTCAACCAATGAGGTGAGAGATCTTCCTCAGGGCCCACCCCTTCTCTGATTATAATAATGTTCTGTGGAATCACAGTTGGCAGCTCTATCTTTTCACTCCTAAGAGAACCACACTACCCACAATCCTATGAAGAGGGCAAAGGGGGCCATGATGTCACCATTCCCTAACGTTCCTAAATCCTCTATAGACTCTATATCCACCTCCAGCTATATAACTCTAATAGCTATTTACAGCTATATACAGATGTGGAGTGAAGGGGAGTGGTAAAACTAATAGGAAGAGTACAGACGGGTTACAGGGTGACACAGCAGTGCAGAAAAAGAGACAATGTGCAAACCTCACGACACCCTACTCCCTATGTAGTGCACTACTTTTGACCAGAATCACATCAGGGAATAGGGTGCCGCATGAGACACGCAGATAATGAGGTTTCTGTGGAACAGAGGACTGCTCTCTGTCTGCTTGCTATGCCTGTGTACAGTATGTGTGTGTACTGTGTACAGTGTGTGTGTGTGTGCATGAGCCTCAGCAGTCTGACTCATGCAGAACGTGTGGGTCATCTCCACAGGGAACCTCTGACAGACACTTCATAAAACCGCATTAACACACACACTGAATATTGTGGGAGGATGGGGTAAAGGTGTCTGTGCTGATTCAAACTAACACTGTTGAGTGCACTGTACACACACACACACACACACACACACACACACACACACACACACACACACACACACACACACACACACACACACACACACACACACACACACACACACACACACACACACACAACATACTAGTTTAATACTATTTGATGTAGAACGTTCCACATAATTCACTAAAATGTGGGTCAATCTGATCTGAATAATAGATGACTGTATACTTTATTATAGTTCTAGTGTAATACTGCACTAGAACACTGTTTTCTAATCAGATCCAGGACCTTTTCCTGAGCATGTGATCTGAACAGGAACAACCCTGAGCCTTAGCTATAGCCTACAACTGGGGATCAGCGTTTTCCTGGTCAGGGCATGAGGTCAGGAAAACATTTGGGCCATAAGTATAACACAGCACATAGCAACACACTGTACCTTCTCAATACCCTATACACAGTGGCCACCGGGGATGGGGACCTTTCTCTTTCTAATTCAGTCTATTCAATTTGCCCATTGTTTTTCAATGACAGATGTTTCCTTTCATGAACAGAATTTCAATGAATATTCTGAATTGAAAATGAACTCCAATCCCTGTTTGAAACTCGAATCAATTCCGTGCTTCTTTATTAGAGAGATATATGAAGGTGTGTTTTCTACTTCTTTGGGTCCAACGGTGTTATTCCAGAAAGACAGTTTAGATCTGGGTTCCCTCACATAGTGTGTTCTAAATAGTACCCTATATAGTGAATTACTAGTGAAGTACTTTAGATCAGAGCATAAAGAAAAGAAGTGCACTATATAGGGATTAGGGTGCCATTTGGGATGCAAGCTTAACCTTTTTGTCGGTTTTGTTACAATACCGTGCTATATAACCAATCCACAGCCTTATGGTGACCTTAACACACGTTTAAATACTGTACACATTACAAGTCACCTGGAATAATAACTACAGGAGAGCTGCTCCCTCCTTCCCCCACCTCTGTTCAAAATATATTGACAGTTATTTATTCTGCAAGATAGATAACGGAACATGGTAAAACAAAAACACAACGTCAATCAAATGATTGTGCTTTTAGCTCTCCTGTATAGTAAGAAGTAGGATGACTTTGTCCATAAATGCTGATCTAAGATCAGTTTTGCATTCCCCCCTAATGGTTAGTTATGATTTGAGGAGTAAGCTGATCCTAGATCTGCGGGTTAGGGGCAACTTCCACCTGGAGTATATATTCTGTACTTTGACAAACAACCTTATTGCTTTACATAAACCAATAGAGGTGTTTGGGACAATAATATAATGACATTTACATAATAATATCACTCCTTGTTCATGTACATACTATGTAGGAATACACTTGGTGAATGACCACTGGTCTCCAAAAAGCGTGTGTGTGTGCATTTATACTTGTGTGTGTATGTGTGACATTAAGTGCAATGTGATGGTATTTGCATGGCATAAAACTAATGGAGTGTCTTCCCTCCGTCGAGTAGAGTTGTCATTCCATCCTCTCTGTGCTTCTCTGTGTACGAAGAGGATTCAGCAGCTTGGCATGGGAAACACAAGGCCAACAGAAAGGCTCCTCACATGAAACAACAAGGGCCAAAGCCAACCGACGCAAACATTCCCAGCGACATCATCCGCAGTATTCCCAGTCCAAATCCCACAACGAACTTTTCTATACCTCTTCACATGTTCCAAGTCCACTCCATCGTCCATCCAACCAAAGTCCAACTACCAAGTGGCCCAGGCAGACTTCTTAACATTTCACTCCAACTACCAAGTGTCCCAGGCAGACTTCTTAACATGTCAGTCCAACTACCAAGTGTCCCAGGAAGACTTCTTAACATTTCAGTCCAACTACCAAGTGTCCCAGGTAGACTTCTTAACATTTCAGTCCAACTACCAAGTGTCCCAGGCAGACTTCTTAACATTTCAGTCCAACTACCAAGTGTCCCAGGCAGACTTCTTAACATTTCAGTCCAACTACCAAGTGTCCCAGGCAGACTTCTTAACATTTCAGTCCAACTACCAAATGTCCCAGGCAGACTTCTTAACATTTCAGTCCAACTACCAAGTGTCCCAGGCAGACTTCTTAACATTTCACTCCAACTACCAAGTGTCCCAGGCAGACTTCTTAACATGTCAGTCCAACTACCAAGTGTCCCAGGCAGACTTCTTAACATTTCAGTCCAACTACCAAGTGTCCCAGGTAGACTTCTTAACATTTCAGTCCAACTACCAAGTGTCCCAGGCAGACTTCTTAACATTTCAGTCCAACTACCAAGTGTCCCAGGCAGACTTCTTAACATGTCAGTCCAACTACCAAGTGTCCCAGGTAGACTTCTTAACATGTCAGTCCAACTACCAAGTGTCCCAGGTAGACTTCTTAACATTTCAGTCCAACTACCAAGTGTCCCAGGCAGACTTCTTAACATTTCAGTCCAACTACCAAGTGTCCCAGGCAGACTTCTTAACATTTCAGTCCAACTACCAAATGTCCCAGGCAGACCTCTTAACATTTCAGTCCAACTACCAAGTGTCCGAGGCAGACTTCTTAACATTTCAGTCCAACTACCAAGTGTCCCAGGCAGACTTCTTAACATTTCAGTCCAACTACCAAGTGTCCCAGGCAGACTTCTTAACATTTCAGTCCAACTACCAAGTGTCCCAGGCAGACTTCTTAACATTTCAGTCCAACTACCAAGTGTCCCAGGTAGACTTTTTAACATTTCAGTCCAACTACCACATCTTTCTTTCCCAGGTTCTCTTTCCTCGGATTCCAAGTCCCTTCCCTTGTTTTAACACTGAGCTAAAGTCTTAGAGGGATTGTTGATGTCACATGTTCAACGTTTCTCCAGTTCAAGTAATGATTTAGAAGCCATTTTGAATGAGGAGTTAAGAGGATTCTCCATTTTGCATGATGACAGAGACGGTTCGGGGGTATACTGTCTGTGTCTTTCAGAGGTGCTAGGGAGGGAGGCCAGGTATACATAGGATATGTACATTATGTTAGAGTGTCCCTAGTGTAACATCTAGTGACCTCGCTAAGAGGTTGGGACCTCACGGCGTAATGGCTGAGGTGTTGGACTGATGCTGACAGATGCAGGGTTGCGGGTTCGAGTCGTGTTCAGACTACCCCCCCAAATCTTTTCACTACAGTGGGACTGTATGGATGGTTAGGACCCTGGTCAGGCAGACAGGAGATGAGAGAGGAGGATAGGGAGAGGGTGAGGTATAGAACCCACCAGTGGTCCTGAGGTCTCTTCACTCTCTTCTCTTTCTCTCCCTCTCCCATTCCTTCTCTTCTATCCTCACACTTTCTGTCTTCCTTGTTACCTTCCTTCCTTCCTCCCTTCCTCCATCCCTCTATCCTCTCCTCCTCTCTACATGACACTACATTTTCCCTTCAGTCTCTCAGCTCTGGACTGTTTTCCGGACCGTTTCCCGTCGATGTTGAGACTCATGTTTCTCTTCTTGTCCAGGTTGAGCAGCTCCTGGAACAGCTCGGTCACGTTGTGGTTGGTCTTAGCTGACGTCTCCATGAACGCACACTTCCACGTGGTCGCCTTGAAGACCACACAGTAGGATTATTAATAGGATTCATTTTATTATTGTTATTAACAGGAGAAAGTAGAACGGGAATTTGCTTTACAGTAATCGGCCCGACAATACCAGACCTGGGTAAAATATACAGATCAACTACTTTGAGGTGGGATTTATTTAACTTGGGGTTTGCACTTTTGTCACTATTCCAAACTGAATCGATATTTTAAAGTATTTGACATTATGTAGTTCTACTGAACCCAGGTCAGATGTATTATTTTGTAACATTTCAGATGTTTAATGTTACCGACCTGTGCCTCTCCATCTTTAGTCTCCACCTCTCTCTGGGTCTCATCACTCTTGTTGCCCACCAACATGATGGGGATGGCCTCTATGTTCCCCTTTATGGCTATCACCTGGAGAACACAAGCAGAGATTACATAGTCACCCACACAGTCACACACACACAGTCACACACACCTACCTGTTGGTAGATAGGCTTGAGTTCCTCCAGTGACTGTTTGCTGGTTACAGAGTAGACCAGTATGAAGGCATGTCCTTTAGATATGGACAGCCTCTGCATGGCAGGGAACTGGTGACTGCCTGTTGTATCAGTTATCTGGAGCGTACACACACTCTTATCACAGCTGATCACCTGTAGACACACACAAACATACACACACAATTAGTATCATTAGGATAATACATGATCATTCATTGAAAAACAACATTGCTTATACTCAATGCTCTTTTCATCACTAAGTTGTATCATTTGACTTGGTGCATCAGATCAGTGGATAAAATAGCCCTCTGGACACACTATATATGGTCATTATGTCTATACATCAGATAAAGCAGTTGGCCTACTGCCCATCCCTGATTACCTGTCAGTGCATCGTTTTGTCTGAAACGGCACCCTAATCTCTGAAGTGCACTATGTTCAGGCCATGGTCAAAGTAGTGGACTAAAGAGGGATTAGGGTGTTCCAGATGCAGCCTCGGTCTTCCTTCCTCTCCTCCTCCTCCTCCTCTCCCTGTCTCACCTGTCGATAGGTGTCCTCCACAGTGGGAATATAGGTGTCCCTGTCTCACCTGTCGATAGGTGTCCTCCACAGTGGGAATATAGGTGTCCCTGAAGGTGCCTTTAACGAAGCGTAGGACCAGGGAGCTCTTCCCCACTCCCCCCGCTCCAAACACCACCACCCTGTAGTCATTACTCTGCTCAGGCATGCTGCCCCCTACTGCCTGGGCACAGGTATTAAAACGAGAGAGAGAGAAGAGAGAGAGAGAGTTATGTACTGCATATACTGACTCCAGGTAGAGACAGACACATGTACTGACTCCAGGTAGAGACAGACACATGTACTGACTCCAGGTAGAGACAGACACATGTACTGACCCCAGGTGGAGACAGCCACATGTACTGACCCCAGGTAGATATAGACACATGTACTGACTCCAGGTAGAGACAGCCACATGTACTGACTCCAGGTAGAGACAGACACATGTACTGACCCCAGGTAGAGACAGACACATGTACTGACCCCAGGTAGAGACAGCCACATGTACTGACTCCAGGTAGAGATAGACACATGTACTGACCCCAGGTAGAGACAGACACATGTACTGACCCCAGGTAGAGACAGACACATGTACTGACTCCAGGTAGAGACAGACACATGTACTGACTCCAGGTAGAGACAGACACATGTACTGACCCCAGGTAGAGACAGACACATGTACTGACTCCAGGTAGAGACAGACACATGTACTGACTCCAGGTAGAGACAGACACATGTACTGACCCCAGGTAGAGACAGACACATGTACTGACCCCAGGTAGAGACAGACACATGTACTGACCCCAGGTAGAGACAGACACATGTACTGACCCCAGGTAGAGACAGAAACATGTACTGACTCCAGGTAGAGACAGACACATGTACTGACTCCAGGTAGAGACAGACACATGTACTGACCCCAGGTAGAGACAGACACATGCACTGACTCCAGGTAGAGACAGACACATGTACTGACTCCAGGTAGAGACAGACACATGTACTGACTCCAGGTAGAGACAGACACATGTACTGACTCCAGGTAGAGACAGACACATGTACTGACCCCAGGTAGAGACAGACACATGCACTGACTCCAGGTAGAGACAGACACATGTACTGACTCCAGGTAGAGACAGACACATGTACTGACTCCAGGTAGAGACAGACACATGTACTGACTCCAGGTAGAGACAGACACATGTACTGACTCCAGGTAGAGACAGACACATGTACTGACTCCAGGTAGAGACAGACACATGTACTGACTCCAGGTAGAGACAGACACATGTACTGACTCCAGGTAGAGACAGACACATGTACTGACTCCAGGTAGAGACAGACACATGTACTGACTCCAGGTAGAGACAGACACATGTACTGACTCCAGGTAGAGACAGACACATGTACTGACCCCAGGTAGAGACAGACACATGTACTGACTCCAGGTAGAGACAGACACATGTACTGACTCCAGGTAGAGACAGACACATGTACTGACTCCAGGTAGAGACAGACACATGTACTGACTCCAGGTAGAGACAGACACATGTACTGACTCCAGGTAGAGACAGACACATGTACTGACTCCAGGTAGAGACAGACACATGTACTGACCCCAGGTAGAGACAGACACATGTACTGACCCCAGGTAGAGACAGACACATGTACTGACTCCAGGTAGAGACAGACACATGTACTGACCCCAGGTAGAGACAGACACATGTACTGACCCCAGGTGGAGACAGACACATGTACTGACTCCAGGTAGAGACAGACACGTGTACTGACCCCAGGTGGAGACAGACACATGTACTGACTCCAGGTAGAGACAGACACATGTACTGACCCCAGGTAGAGACAGACACATGTACTGACCCCAGGTAGAGACAGACACATGTACTGACCCCAGGTAGAGACAGACACATGTACTGACCCCAGGTAGAGACAGACACATGTACTGACTCCAGGTAGAGACAGACACATGTACTGACCCCAGGTAGAGACAGACACATGTACTGACCCCAGGTAGAGACAGACACATGTACTGACCCCAGGTAGAGACAGACACATGTACTGACCCCAGGTAGAGACAGACACATGTACTGACTCCAGGTAGAGACAGACACATGTACTGACCCCAGGTAGAGACAGACACATGTACTGACCCCAGGTAGAGACAGACACATGTACTGACCCCAGGTAGAGACAGACACATGTACTGACTCCAGGTAGAGACAGACACATGTACTGACCCCAGGTAGAGACAGACACATGTACTGACTCCAGGTAGAGACAGACACATGTACTGACTCCAGGTAGAGACAGACACATGTACTGACTCCAGGTAGAGACAGACACATGTACTGACCCCAGGTAGAGACAGACACATGTACTGACTCCAGGTAGAGACAGACTCATCCCTGATGAAACAAAAGCTTTGAACTACCGTTAACTTACCACAACTCATCTTTCTGTATCTGAACCTATTCCTCAAATACTATTCTGCATTCTTGGCAGTGTGTGTGTGTGTGTGTGTGTGTGGTGTATGTGTGTGTGTGTGGTGTATGTGTGTGTGTGTGTGTGTGTGTGTGTGTGTGTGTGTGTGTGTGTGTGTGTGTGTGTGTGTGTGTGTGTGTGTGTGTGTGTGTGTGTGTGTGTGTGTGGTGTATGTGTGTGTGTGTGTGTGTGTGTGTGTGTGTGTGTGTGTGTGTGTGTGGTGTATGTGTGTGTGTGTGTGTGTATTATTGAACAGCTCTGGGGCTAAACCCTGTTATAAGGACCTCTAACAACAAATGACAACACTGGAATTACAATCCCACTTCAATCTAGAACAACACCACTAGGTGCAGACATACTAATATTTATGGACCAATGTGGGAATTTCAGTCTAAAGGTGCCTGTGCACTCACACACACACACACATACACCACACACACACACACACACACACACACACACACACATACACATACACCACACGCGAACACACACACACACACACACACACACTTCTGTCCTTGACACTAGGGCACAGAGATTGATGACACTCTTACCAAATGGGACTGTCTCACTCTGACCATCTTTCTTTCCTCCCCTTCTCTGATGATTAGAGATGGAAGGATAGAGTGCTTTAATGAATGAATAGTGTAAATGCATCTGGACCAGCCTGGACCAGCCCAGCCAACTCTACATTAGGAGATCACTTTGGCACAGACCAATACTCCTCTACTCAGCATTTGTCCATCTCTCTCTTCTCCTCATCTCTCCTCTCATCTTCTCCATGTGTGTGTGCCTGACAGTCTCAGTGGTTAGCTTCCTGAGAGACTGACTGTCTGTCTGTCTGTCGCACACACACCTGACTCTCTCTCTCTCTCTCACTCACTCACTCACTCACACTCACTCACTCACTCACTCACACACACACGCACAATTCCATACAGATGTATAGAATGGAACCAAACTCTGACTGGGTTTATCCTGTTCACATCTAGTCACACACTGCTTCGATGCTTCATCTGTTCTGTCTGTGGGTGTCCATGCATGCGCGTGTCCGTGCATGGGTGTGATGGAGAGTGATGCAAACAGAGGAAATGAGCATTAAAATCTTGGTGTCCCACATATATATTTCACATTAGAAAGCTTTGTTTGGGCTTAGTGTGCGTGTGTGTATGTACAGTGCCTTGCGAAAGTATTCGGCCCCCTTGAACTTTGCGACCTTTTGCCACATTTCAGGCTTCAAACATAAAGATATAAAACTGTATTTTTTTGTGAAGAATCAACAACAAGTGGGACACAATCATGAAGTGGAACGCCATTTATTGGATATTTCAAACTTGTTTAACAAATCAAAAACTGAAAAATTGGGCGTGCAAAATTATTCAGCCCCCTTAAGTTAATACTTTGTAGCACCACCTTTTGCTGCGATTACAGCTGTAAGTCGCTTGGGGTGTGTCTCTATCAGTTTTGCACATCGAGAGACTGAAATCTTTTCCCATTCCTAATTGCGAAACAGCTCGAGCTCAGTGAGGTTGGATGGAGAGTATTTGTGAACAGCAGTTTTCAGTTCTTTCCACAGATTCTCGATTGGATTCAGGTCTGGACTTTGACTTGGCCATTCTAACACCTGGATATGTTTATTTTTGAACCATTCCATTGTAGATTTTGCTTTATGTTTTGGATCATTGTCTTGTTGGAAGACAAATCTCCGTCCCAGTCCAGGTCTTTTGCAGACTCCATCAGGTTTTCTTCCAGAATGGTCCTATATTTGGCTCCATCCATCTTCCCATCAATTTTAACCATCTTCCCTGTCCCTGCTGAAGAAAAGCAGGCCCAAACCATGATGCTGCCACCACCATGTTTGACAGTGGGGATGGTGTGTTCAGGGTGATGAACATAACGTTTTGCATTGTTGCCAAAAAGTTCAATTTTGGTTTCATCTGACCAGAGCACCTTCTTCCACATGTTTGGTGTGTCTCCCAGGTGGCTTGTGGCAAACTTTAAACAACACTTTTTATGGATATCTTTAAGAAATGGCTTTCTTCTTGCCACTCTTCCATAAAGGCCAGATTTGTGCAATATACGACTGATTGTTGTCCTATGGACAGAGTCACCCACCTCAGCTGTAGATCTCTGCAGTTCATCCAGAGTGATCATGGGCCTCTTGGCTGCATCTCTGATCAGTCTTCTCCTTGTATGAGCTGAAAGTTTAGAGGGACGGCCAGGTCTTGGTAGATTTGCAGTGGTCTGATACTCCTTCCATTTCAATATTATCGCTTGCACAGTGCTCCTTGGGATGTTTAAAGCTTGGGAAATCTTTTTGTATCCAAATCCGGCTTTAAAGTTCTTCACAACAGTATCTCGGACCTGCCTGGTGTGTTCCTTGTTCTTCATGATGCTCTCTGCGCTTTTAACGGACCTCTGAGACTATCACAGTGCAGGTGCATTTATACGGAGACTTGATTACACACAGGTGGATTGTATTTATCATCATTAGTCATTTAGGTCAACATTGGATCATTCAGAGATCCTCACTGAACTTCTGGAGAGAGTTTGCTGCACTGAAAGTAAAGGGGCTGAATAATTTTGCACGCCCAATTTTTCAGTTTTTGATTTGTTAAAAAAGTTTGAAATATCCAATAAATGTCGTTCCACTTCATGATTGTGTCCCACTTGTTGTTGATTCTTCACAAAAAATACAGTTTTATATCTTTATGTTTGAAGCCTGAAATGTGGCAAAAGGTCGCAAAGTTCAAGGGGGCCGAATACTTTCGCAAGGCACTGTACAGTGAGGCAAAAAAAGTATTTAGTCAGCCACCAATTGTGCAAGTTCTCCCACTTAAAAAGATGAGAGAGGCCTGTAATTTTCATCATAGGTACACTTCAACTATGACAGACAAAATGAGGAAAAAAAATCCAGAAAATCACATTGTAGGATTTTTAATGAATTTATTTGCAAATTATGGTGGAAAATAAGTATTTGGTCACCTACAAACAAGCAAGATTTCTGGCTCTCACAGACCTGTAACTTCTTCTTTAAGAGGCTCCTCTGTCCTCCACTCGTTACCTGTATTAATTGCACCTGTTTGAACTTGTTATCAGTATAAAAGACACCTGTCCACAACCTCAAACAGTCACACTCCAAACTCCACTATGGCCAAGACCAAAGAGCAGTCAAAGGACACCAGAAACAAAATTGTAGACCTGCACCAGGCTGGGAAGACTGAATCTGCAATAGGTAAGCAGCTTGGTTTGAAGAAATCAACTGTGGTAGCAATTATTAGGAAATGGAAGACATACAAGACCACTGATAATCTCCCTCGATCTGGGGCTCCACGCAAGATCTCACCCCGTGGGGTCAAAATGATCACAAGAACGGTGAGCAAAAATCCCAGAACCACACGGGGGGACCTAGTGAATGACATGCAGAGAGCTGGGATCAAAGTAACAAAGCCTACCATCAGTAACACACTATGCCGCCAGGGACTCAAATCCTGCAGTGCCAGACGTGTTCCCCTGATTAAGCCAGTACATGTCCAGGCCTGTCTGAAGTTTGCTAGAGAGCATTTGGATGATCCAGAAGAAGATTGGGACAATGTCATATGGTCAGGTAAAAACTCAACTCGTCGTGTTTGGAGGACAAAGAATGCTGAGTTGCATCCAAAGAACACCATACCTACTGGGAAGCATGGGGGTGAAAACATCATGCTTTGGGGCTGTTTTTCTGCAAAGGGACCAGGACGACTGATCCGTGTAAAGGAAAGAATGAATGGGGCCATGTATCGTGAGATTTTGAGTGAAAACCTCCTTCCATCAGCAAGGGCATTGAAGATGAAACGTGGCGGGGTCTTTCACCATGACAATGATCCCAAACACACCGCCCGGGCAACGAAGGAGTGGCTTCGTAAGAAGCATTTCAAGGTCCTGGAGTGGCCTAGCCAGTCTCCAGATCTCAACCCCATAGAAAATCTTTGGAGGGAGTTGAAAGTCTGTGTTGCCCAGCAACAGCCCCAAAACATCACTGCTCTAGAGGAGATCTGCATGGAGGAATGGGCCAAAATACAAACAACAGTGTGTGAAAACCTTGTGAAGACTTACAGAAAACGTTTGACCTCTGTCATTGCCAACAAAGGGTATATAACAAAGTATTGAGATAAACTTTTGTTATTGACCAAATACTTATTTTCCACCATAATTTGCAAATCAATTCATTAAAAATCCTACAATGTGATTTTCTGGATTTTTTTCTCCATTTTGTCTGTCATAGTTGAAGTGTACCTATGATGAAAATTACAGGCCTCTCTCATCTTTTTAAGTGGGAAAACTTGCACAATTGGTGGCTGACTAAATACTTTTTTGCCCCACTGTAAGCGTGTTTATCCATGTGTGTGTGTTACAGATTGCTCTACAGGGGTCTAGGCTTAGCAGCTAATCATTGAGCTTAACCTCTCTGTTTTCTGGACTGTCTGCATTGACCCAATTCCCAGGTCTTAACTTAGCAGCATGCCTCCTTCACACACACACAACACACACACACACACACAGTGTAGGATAGTAGACTATGCTGATCCTGACATACACAATCCATGCTCCTGCTGGTCAGTATCTGGGGGACATGCAGGAGAGAAGCAGACAGACAGACAGCAGGAGAGGAGTGGACAGACAGACCGCAGGAGAGGAGCAGGCAGACAGACAGACAGCAAGAGAGGAACAGAGACAGCACTTCAACCAGTGTGAGCCGAGGTGCAGCCAAAAATCACATGAACATTAAAGGAAATAGGTGCCCACCTACAACACCCACCTACACACACGCAGCCATGGTCCAATCTCTCTTTACTACCATCTGCTACACTACAAAGCTTAATCACTGGAATTACTGTCATCCCTCCCCCTCTCCTCCTTTCTCCCTCCTACTATGAACCCAAACAAACACAAGGACCGGGAACAAACAAACAAACAAACACACACACACTCTCTCTCTTACAGCAAGGATAGTCATGGAAGAAAGCCTGCCATAAACAGCACACATAACGTTAATAGGGCAAGCATACACTGTCCAGATGGACCCCCTGAAAATATGAAGCGATTAAAAACGGTTTAGCATTGGCTTACTGTTAGTCAGACTGTGAGTCACGTTGCCATCATGTTGGTGGAATGTAGCCTACTGTGTGTGTGTGTGTGTGTGTGTGTGTGTGTGTGTGTGTGTGTGTGTGTGTGTGTGTGTGTGTGTGTGTGTGTGTGTGTGTGTAATAATGCATGCCCACCACGGGCTTGAAACAGGGTATGCTATAGGGAGAGTAAGAGTTAAAAACGACCTCGTTTGTTGTCAGTGGGTCTAGAATACGACATCACAGGCTAACCTACTCTGCCCCTTTCATTCATAAAATACCACAGGAAGAAGAAACGCCATCTCGCTTTGGTGGCATAATTTCACAGGCGCATCACATCCTCCAAATCTTCAAAACGAGACATGTTAGATCCCTGCATAGAATACTCTCTCCCTCTCGCGCATTCCTGACGATAATTCACACAGTTTATGACGCAGTAACAGCAACATACATGTACAGATGAATTTTAACATATGGTAGAAATAACATGAACGGTTTGCAATCAAAAAACTGCTGCCCCATATTTACCAAGGCAAGAATCGCGTGCGTAACCGTCCAAGAGAGGCAACGCCACACAATATCAACATTCTCTTACTGACATAGACTAACGGATTTGTCAAAAGATGGATCTGGTTAAGTGTTACATACCTGAACTTGATGTGTAGTCGTGTTTTAGTGGCTGTCGTCTGCCAACACGTTTGTAAGGCAAAACGCTGAGTTTTAAAGCATTTTATACTGTTCATGTAGAAATCTCATGTCGTCCGCGAATTCACAGCCCGTGTTCTCTCTCTCACTATCTCTCTCGTTGTTGATGCTATATTTCTCTCTTTCTCTCTCTACTTGATATTCCCATACACTACAGTTCTAGTGCCACGATGTCTTTCTTCCCTCCCTCTATCGGTATGTCTCCATCTATACCAGTCTCCATCGATCCCTCTATGGCTTGCGGATCATCGCGTCATCACACAACACTCATACACACACAGAAACGCACGGATAGACCTAACGTTTTAGCGACTGAAAACGCAGGACCAGGCACGGTTTCGTGAATTACCGAGTTTTTATTTCAGCATATCAAGTGAAGTCATACTTTAGTCAGATTGCCGAATTAACAGCTAAATATGTTTTGGCAGTAAACTGTAGAAAAGGACCCTTCTAGCTGCATCCCAATGTCCCTCCATAGCCGCAGGAAGTAGGGGTGCTGAAGATGGTCTCCACTTATTTATAGCCTATAGCTTATATTAAACAAAAATGGTCGCTAAGCCTACTGCATGATCAGACCTAACCATAAAGGCCTATTGCTTTTTTATTTGCTAAAGGCACAGTTTCAAATTAAAGTCAGCTGTCATATTTGGGTATCGTTAGTAAAGGCTTTCAGGTGCCAGCTAAAGAGGTTGATGCTTAAACCACAGCCCATTCAACTGTTACCCAATAGTCCTTTGGCGCCAACTGCTTGGGTAGAGTCCAATCCTCCACAGCCATACACAAAGTTCAGTAAACTTTTGAAAATGTAGATCCTAGAATGCCATCTTGGCATAAAAAATTAAAAGAATCACATTCTGAGTGGACATTGGCATGGAGTGTAGAGGTCGACCGATTAATCGGAATGGCCGATTAATTAGGGCCGATTTCAAGTTTTCATAACAATCGAAAATCAGTATTTTTGGACGCCAATTTAGCCAATTTAGATTTTTTATTTTATTTATTTTTTTACAACTTTATTTAACCTTTTTGGGATAGGGGGCAGCATTTTAGCGTACTATTGGATGAATAGCGATGCTAATATATGCATATTATTATTATTATTTGATAGAAAACACTCTGAAGTTTCTAAAAGTGTGTGAATGATGTCTGTGAGTATAACAGAACTCATATGGCAGGCGAAAACCTGAGAAAAATCCAACCAGGAAGTGGGACATCTGAGGTTTGTAGCTTTTCAAAGCTTGGCCTACCGAATACACATTGAGATATGGATAAAGTTGCACTTCCTACGGCTTCCACTAGATGTCAACCGTCTTTAGAAACTGGTTTGAGGATTCTACTATAAAGGAGGGGCTCATGAGACCTCTTTGAGTCAGTGGTCTTTCATAGAGCCTTGGTCTCATGACGTGCGCTCCCGACAGAGTTACCTCTCGTTCCTATGCTTTTCTGAAGGCATTCTCCGGTTGGAACATTATTGATGTTTTATGTTAAAAACATCCTAAAGATCGATCCCATACATCGTTTGACATGTTTCTAAAGGACTGTAACGGAACTTTCAAGTTTTTGTCTGGATGAAGATGGATTACTGGGCTGAACAAGCTAACAACAAGTAGCTAATTGGACATAAATGATTAAACTTTATGGAACAAATCAGTCATTTATTGTCAAACTGGGATTCCTGGGCGGGCCTTCTGATGAAGATCATCAAAGGTAAGTGAATATTTATGGTGTTGTTTCTAACTTTGTTGATTCCAAAATGGTGGATATTCCTCTGTCTGTTTTGGGCTCTGAGCGCCGTTCTTAGATTATGTTTTTTCCGTAAAGTTTTTTTGAAATCTGACACAGCGGTTGCATTTTTAGAAGAAGTCTATCTTTAATTCTGTGAATAGCACTCTTATCTTTAATCAATGCTTATTATGAGTATTTCTACAAAATCACTTGATGTTTTGGAATCAAAACATTACTGCACGTAAGGCGCCAATGTAAACAGAGATTTTTGGATATAAATATGCACATTATCGAACAAAACATACATGTATTGTGTAACATGATGTCCTATGAGTGTCATCTGATGATCCATTACAAAAAACAATCAATCATAATCACTAGTTATGTGGTTGATGATATTACTAGTTTATCTAGTGTGTCCTGCGTTGCATATAATCGATGCGGTGCGCATTCGTGAAAAAGGACTGTCGTTGCTCCTAACCATAAACATCAATGCCTTTCTTAAAATCAATACACAGAAGTATATATTTTTAAACCTGCATATTTAGTTAAAAGAAATCCAGGTTAGCAGGCAATATTAACCAGGTGAAATTGTGTCACTTCTCGAGTTCATCGCATGCAGAGTCAGGGTATATGCAATAGTTTGGGCCGCCTGGCTCATTGCGAACTAATTTGCCAGAATATTACGTAATTATGACATAACATTGAAGATTGTGTAATGTAACAGGAATATTTAGATTTAGGGATGCCAATCCAATAGATTAAATACAGAACGGTTCCGTATTTCACTGAAAGAATATACATTTTGTTTTCTAAATGAGTTTCCGGATTTGACCATATTAATGACCTAAGGCTCGTATTTCTGTGTGTTATGTTATAATTAAGTCTAGGATTTGATAGAGCAGTCTGAGTGATGGTAGGCACCAGCAGGCTCGTAAGCATTCATTCAAACAGCACTTTTGTGCGTTTTGCCAGCAGGTCGTCACTGTGCTTCAAGCATTGCGCTGTTTATGACTTCAAGCCTATCAACTCCCGAGATGAGGCTGGTGTAACCGATGTGAAATGGCTAGCTAGTTAGCGGGATGCGCGCTAATAGCATTTCAAACGTCACTCGCTCTGAGACTTGGAGTAGTTGTTCCCCTTGCTCTGCATGGGTAACGCTGCTTCGAGGGTGGTTGTTGTCGATGTGTTCCTGGTTCGAGCCCAGGTAGGGGCGAGGAGAGGGATGGGAGCTACACCGGCAATACTAAAGTGCCTATAAGAACATCCAATAGTCAAAGGTATATGAAATACAAATGGTAGAGAGAAATAGTCCTATAATTCCAATAATAACTACAACCTAAAACCTCTTACCTGGGAATATTGAAGACTCATCTTAAAAGGAACAACCAGCTTTCATATGTTCTCATGTTCTGAGCAAGGACCTTAAACGTTAGCTTTCTTACATGGCACATATTGCACTTTTACTTTCTTCTCCAACACTTTGTTTTTGCATTATTTAAACCAAATTTGACATGTTTCATCATGAGGCTAAATTGATTTTGTTGTATTGTATTAAGTTAAAATAACTGTTCATTCAGTATTGTTGTAATTGTCATTATTACAAATATATATTTTTTAAATCGGCATCGTTTTTTTTTCTCCCTCCAATAATCGGTATCAGTGTTGAAAAATCATAATCGGCCGATCTCTAATGGAGTATGTGGTGTTTGCAGCACCCCAGGACCAGGTCACAAGGACTGGAACTAAAGCTTTGAACCCTGTACATTTGAGCATTTTGTGTCTGTATCCTTGCTTCCCTAACTTTCTGCCTCTCACCATCCCCCGCTTAGGTGGCCACCAGTCTGTGAGCCTAAGCGGGGGATGGGGAGAGAGGCAGAACGTTAGGGAAGCAAGGATACAGACATAAAATGCAATGGTCCAGGATCTAACCACCAGTCCACACACTGACCCGCCCACCAGACCCCTCCAATCCATCCACTCCAATGTCCTACCCTGCGATCACTCCACCATTTCTCATGGCTGTCACTCCTACCGTACTGAACTCCCTGTTTTACTGCTGTCTTAACCCCATGTATTTCCCTGTAGCCTACTCTCTTGCCCCTTCATGTTGTGTCAATGTATACTCTGTATGCATGCAGTTTGTTTCACATAATTTGGATTGTAAAGCGTATTAAGACATGTTTAAATGCACTTTAAATAGTGATTTGATCTGTATCTCCCCAGGACCAGTGCTGGAACTAAAGCCTGTACTACCTGTAAAGAGTGTTTGTCTCCCTCCGTCAGTGAATTAGAGTACTGCAAGGCCTACACACCAGTCGCCCAGGGAATCTCAAGACCACACACACACACACACACACACGTGCATGGACAGCAAAGGCAGTCTCCAGAGTAAGGGAACAGCTGGGGAGAAAAGCCTCAGGAAGGGAGAGAGAGTACAGGATGAGTTAGCAGAGCATTGCATGTCCATCACCCCCAGTCTGGCCTCTACGGTTTGATTAAAGGAAGTGCATTTAGACTTGCCAGGTTCCCACATTACTACACAAAACAGAGAAAACACCACAGTCCCTGTGGCAGTGTGTATGTGTGGCCATTATCAGTCTGTCAGTTTAGTCAGACATGACACTCCCAGCATGGACACAAGAGCCATCCCATTCAGACTCCTGAGCGTTCACCAAAACGCAACCAGAATGATTTAACTTCCTGTATACCAGTAAATGTACTGTGCACAGGTCAACTCAACATCTTGGTGCAGGGCTATTCCACTCCAGCCTTGACATATGCAGTACTGCTGGTTTTCCTTTCTCCGTGGTAGTTGAATTGATAACATAGGGTGTATGACAAAGTAGGATCAATGTGTTAGCCATCTTTCCTAAATAGTCTGAAATAAATTAATATTTCAGAATTCCTAAAGAACTGAGAAAGGCACGGTGTAACGGACTCCAGTTGAGGAAAAGCGTGAACAGATTACAAACGGCACATTACTCAAGTTCCAGTTTGATTTATTAAAGATAATGAGAAGAGACCGTACTAAACAAACAAATACTTTCTAGTTCAGTTTACATCAATAAATATTCATTTTGTTCAGGCAAGATGATGGAGTAAACATCTTTGGCACAGATCTGCAGACATTGTGGAGACATGCTACTGTATGCACTAATTACAAGAGACTGAAATAACATGGCTACTTTGTAGGAAATGACCCAGCTCAGAACAGCTCCATCCAAACATACCCCTTAGCATCTACCCCCTAGACACTTCCATTAGCCCTACTGGTACCATGTTTCCCAATCCATTAATATAGGGACATTTTTGTTCTAGCCCAGCACTAACCCACCATCTGATTTATTGAATCTGGTGTGTTAGTGCTGGGGTAGGTCAAAGGGGAATAGGCTAAGGGTGGATTTGTGAAGTCAACATGGCTCCGTCGAGAGAGAGTCCGCTGATTCACAGCTGTCGACACACATGTGTTTCCTGGCAGTAGGCTTCAGATTACATGAAGACATTCACATTGTTTAGAGGTCAGATGGATTGTGTAGTGGCTACCCTAAGCTTCTGGTTGCATTCCAACCAGTCTTTAAAAACAGTCATGCTGCGCAGATTATCAGATGCTACAATGCCTGGATTATCGGAATCTCATAAAATTGATACATGCGACTTAAAAAGACAGATTAGAAAGCAGAAAATGCCTTTTCCCTTTTCTGTTTGCTGCAGGGTGGTCACCGGCAACTGATCACGTGACAGGATCCATTACCTTCCTTCATCATGGGACATTACACATGATGTGGTTCTGTGTGTTTAGTGTAGTCGAGGTGTCTGAGGCTTGTGGTCATACATCGGTCTGTCACTGGTTCTTGTCATTCTTGAGGGCCTGGTTGACAGCTGGAGAGAAAAACATGAGTTATTAGTTTGACTGACAGACCTGGTGACCGTGTGTGTACAGCTAGATTTACATTGCTGAGATGCGGGATAACTGTACTTTACATGTGAATTCGAGTTTGGAGCAGAATTAGAGTTTGGAGCAGTCCGACTGCTTCAGATGCCTTTTCTGAAGCAGTCAGATTCTCACCATTCTCACTCATCATTTTTTAGCTCAACATGCAATCACTTTACATTTCAACGTGCCTTGGGTGACCATTACTCTAACAGTATTAATTTGCCTCGGCTATGTTGGGGGGGAAACTGAGGTGTCGGGCGCTGGGAATGTCATTTCCACAATATAAATCTAACTTGTGTGTCTGTGCCTCACCTTCTTTAGTGACAGTGTCAGCCATGTTCTTGGCCTTATCACTCAGGTTGTTGACGACACTGTCCAGGGTGGCCTGGTGTCTGAGGAACACGGGACGGACCACACGGTAGTAGAGAATAGCAGAACCGTTCCACGTCACCGGAGCCATACACCACAGCAGGAACAAACACTGTAGGAGAGGGGGATTGCGAGAGGGAGATTCTATGTTGTTTTGGCCTCCTGTTTATTGAATGTTACACACAAGTACCTTGCCAGCATAGTAGAAGGGGAACCAGGAGAGGAAGATGTCAGAGAAAGCCTCGGCAATACTGAAGAATCCGTAGACCACCCAGTAGGTCAACCACTGAGTGTCATCCTCTTTCTTCTTACTCTCTATGGCCTTGATTCTGATTGGACAACAGGACAAGTGATGATTGGAAATAAATTATTTAAATTATGTTTAACCCTTCACCTGGAGCATATGATGTGAGCATCACAACACCACTTGTTAGATATGTTTTGAGGTGCTACTTACGAGAGGTACGCTGGGTAGACAAAGCCAATCAGGTTACAGAGGAGAGAGGCTCCATAGCCAAACAACAGATACAGACTGATCAGAGAGACCACACCTAGAGACAGAGGGAGATTCTTACCAGATATCTGTCAATCTGGAAACATTTCAAAGCATCTTCATGTAATGAAACGTCTCTGTGTGTGTTAGAGCAGGATGTTGGATGAATAAACAGGACAAGGTGTCATGTGAAACAATTAAAACGCTGACATTGACAAATTCAACGTTGATGTACATAAGACACCTAGTGTAACCATGTGGAATATGAACCATGGAACAGAAGTGAGATTCCACAGATACTGGTCCGCTCTAACCTAAACCAACAAACTAGAAACTACATTAACCTACAGCCGTGAACGTCACGGTCTGTCAAATGAACCCTTCAAACGTTTCAGTCAACGAACGTACAATGGATTCCCATGTAAAAAAAAAAAAACTAGGCTCAATCTGAGTTTTAGAGCTGGACAGAGATAAGGAGACAAGCAGCTGCTGCCTGCTATTGTAACCCTAGCAAGCAGGAAAACGGCTTTTGTTTGGTTTAGCGCCTGTTTGCATAGGGAAATCATTTAGACCTGTGGCACCAGGCTTTTCCTCTGCAGGTTGTCGCATCATCAGTTATATATAGTACAATACACCAATCTAACCAAAAATCAATACACCTCATGATCTTTAAGACTGATGACCAGTGTCAGTTATGCGCAGAAGGCTATATATGGTCACAAAACTATGATTTGGAAAAGCAACGATGGGGCACATTGAAATTAATCTCAAATGTGTCAATGGTGTTTTGTTAAATTCCTGATTTGGAGTGCATCCAGTGCATCCAAACATGCTGCCACTCCCCACATACGGACCGGGACGCTACAGACTTCATCAAAAACCCATTCCCCATAACAGGCAAAACAGAAGAGAGACTGTTTGAATACCTTGCTATAAGAGTCCTTCATTGCCAAGCCGCAGAGTAAAGCCAAGCCGCAGAGTAAAGGCAGAGTAAAGCCAAGCCGCAGAGTAAAGGCAGAGTAAAGCCAAGCCGCAGAGTAAAGCCAAGCCGCAGAGTAAAGCGGGTTACATAGGCAGACCTGTCAACCTTGGGAATTTCCCTGAGCCCTAGTTTGGACATGACAATAGTCCTAGGCAGCATTGGTATAGTGACTAGCCAGTGCCTTCCCCTTCCTCCACGCAACAGCTTAGGTTGCCCAGTGGACAACGTCTGAATGGTGGTGATGTGATCAGAGTCCCTCCACAGGCAGTGGTAGTGCAGACAGTCCCTCTCTGACGTTGATGGAAGACTAATGGGCTGGGGTAGAGAATTTCACTTCATACCTGACCAGACCAAGGCGCACACAACTCTAAGGTATATTGACACACACATACTATTTTTTGCATATTAGGTCCAGTTAGTTCAGTAAGTAAACAGAAAGTCCATCACTGCCCAGTGTAAAATTATGTTGTTGCTCTCAGGACATTTCCATTAACATCAGTACTGGCAGACCTTCTGTCAATAACACCTAAAAGGACAACATAACAGAACTAGCCTAGTCTCAGATCTGCTCGTGCTCTTGTCAATGTCAACAATGTCAGTGAATGAGTAGGCATTACGGCACAAACAGACAGGCACAACCTCTGAAGGAGCACAACTCAACTGAAGACAGCAGGTCACCCTAAAATCTGCCATCTCAACATAGCAGTTGGTATTTCTGTAGGAGGTAATTATACACCCCTTGGCTAGGGACCAGCAGCTAGCTAGACATTAGAAGCAGCTAAATCGACCACTGACAGTGGATTAACTGCAGTCTAGGCCTCTCTGACCTTCGCTATTTCAAATGAGTGTCGAAAAATCATTTTGTTGGCAGCCTAGGCCTATATGGTCATCAAGTCACGTTAAAACAATATTTGGTCTGGTCACACCGTTCGTCTTCGGTGGTTTGTTTGTGTTAGGCCTAACTGGGCTAGTTTGCGTTACCGTTTATCAGCTACAACGGTTGCTGGTAGGTTGGTTGGTTAGTTAGTTGTTTTGCTGACATGTCACATTAACGGTCATATGTGCTGACCTTGCCAAACCAGCCAACGTTGCAAAACGAGAAAGTGTCAACTAGCGGCTAGACTAGCGGGTGAAGTTACAATGTTTCAACATTGACAGAGCAGCATTATAAATCAAGCAACTGGCAAAGTCCCACATTGCAAGTGGTTTTAATATAAACTATTACCTGAAGCGATATATTTCTTCTGTATCCCAGTTTTCTCCTCCACCGTTGCTAGGAGATCTGTCACAAAGTTATTTTTATTCAACAAAGCCTCATAGCGGTTATGAAGTTGGGCAAACATTGTTGTGGTGGCGCCGTGTTGTTGATGTTTGGATGCGTAGCCTACACAAACACAAATCCAACCAAAATGTCACCGTCAATTTTTAACAAGCGAAACACGTTCAAACTTTAAACATATGAAATCATTTACACACCGAATTATTAGTGCACGCCTACAAGCTGTTGGGAATATGATTCCAGGCGAAGCAAACGAGCGAGAGGGACGAGTTTAATTAAGGTACAACCAATCAGAAAACGACTTTGTTGCCAACTAGTTGAAGCAACTGGTGATGAAATTCCATTTTTTATTGCCGGCAGTAAAGTCCAGTTAACCATTATGCTCGTATTATCTGGTGAGTGGTGACTTTTATACTTTTCTGTTATTGCTAGGTTCATGTATTTTGGACTATGTCATGTGACCTAGATTTGAACATTTATTTGAAGCTTTTTCCAAAAATGCCACTGTTTGACAAATAACTTTATTCTCTGTCTGAACTGAACTTCAGCATGACACCATTTTAAGCACAAGAGGGCACCATCAACCTGCAAATATGAGAGTCATCTCTGTACAGTAGTTAGTAAGGCTCCTGTTAGGCTAGGCATCACCTGTAGGCCTACTCATTTGTGCAGTCTTTTGGATCCTGGCTATTAACATTTGAGGGATGGTATACCAGCAGGAGGTTCATCCTAAAATCAAATAATATTTGGGCTCAGCTTGACACAACACTTTGGATGTAATATAATGTCTGGCACATGTTTTTATTTGGTGGTGAACCTACCCTTTAATACATGATTGATATCCTCCTATAATTGACCCCTAGAATGGAATGACTCACAGCTAACAGCAAAATAACAGATATAAAAGTTATCTCTGTCTCCTCTCTCTCTTTTTCACTCCCAGCAGGTGTGTTTGCCCATAGAGTGGTGTTTTGCATAGCTGTTGAGCCTCACTGCTCCTGACACTAAGACTGCAGTGTTATCATCGTTGTGTCCAGTCAGTCTTCTTAGAGCCACAGATGAGGAAGGTGCTGGCGTTCCTCCTGACTCAGGGTGAGGAACTCTCAGCATCTCATTGTGGTCTACTGGTGTTAATGGTCACATGGAACACGATTCCAATGCCTTTATTTGGATTATTGTGACTACTCAAAGCAAATTACCCACTGTTTCCAGTTCAGAGTCATCTGCACAACGTGTCTTGAATCAAGATGATAAACCAATGTCTGTTCGTCTGGGAGAGAGTGTTTATATCAGTGCTGTTGCAAGTTCAACCAGTATTGGTGATGACATGAGCTGGTACCTGCTGAAATCTGGACAGGCTCCTAAACTCCTCATCTACAAAGTAAAAACCCTTCAGTCTGGAACACCATCTAGATTCAGTGGCAGTAGATCAGGTACTGAGTACACTCTTACAATCACTGGTGAAGAGCTGAAGATACATGAGATTATAGCACCACAGAGCTCTTCACACAGTGATTTTAGAGTCATACAAAAACCTTGCGCAGTCAGACTGCACAGAGTTTAGAGAAGTTCTGTCCCCAGGGAGTGAGTGAGTGAGTGAGTGAGTGAGTGAGTGAGTGAGTCAGTCAGTCAGTCAGTCAGTCAGTCAGTCAGTCAGTCAGTCAGTCAGTCAGTCAGTCAGACAGACAGACAGACAGACAGACAGACAGACAGACAGACAGACAGACAGACAGACAGACAGACAGACAGACAGACAGACAGACAGACAGACAGACAGACAGACAGACAGACAGACAGACAGACAGACAGACAGACAGACAGACAGACAGACAGACAGACAGACAGACAGACAGACAGACAGACAGACAGACAGACAGACAGACAGACAGACAGACAGACCAGACAGACAGACAGACAGACAGACAGACAGACAGACAGACAGACAGACAGACAGACAGACAGACAGACAGACAGACAGACAGACAGACAGACAGACAGACAGACAGACAGACAGACAGACAGACAGACAGACAGACAGACAGACAGACAGACAGACAGACAGACAGACAGACAGACAGACAGACAGACAGACAGACAGACAGACAGACAGACAGACAGACAGACAGACAGACAGACAGACAGACAGACAGACAGACAGACAGACAGACAGACAGACAGACAGACAGACAGACAGACAGACAGACAGACAGACAGACAGACAGACAGACAGACAGACAGACAGACAGACAGACAGACAGACAGACAGACAGACAGACAGACAGACAGACAGACAGACAGACAGACAGACAGACAGACAGACAGACAGACAGACAGACAGACAGACAGACAGACAGACAGACAGACAGACAGACAGACAGACAGACAGACAGACAGACAGACAGACAGACAGACAGACAGACAGACAGACAGACAGACAGACAGACAGACAGACAGACAGACAGACAGACAGACAGACAGACAGACAGACAGACAGACAGACAGACAGACAGACAGACAGACAGACAGACAGACAGACAGACAGACAGACAGACAGACAGACAGACAGACAGACAGACAGACAGACAGACAGACAGACAGACAGACAGACAGACAGACAGACAGACAGACAGACAGACAGACAGACAGACAGACAGACAGACAGACAGACAGACAGACAGACGACAGACAGACAGACAGACAGACAGACAGACAGACAGACAGACAGACAGACAGACAGACAGACAGACAGACAGACAGACAGACAGACAGACAGACAGACAGACAGACAGACAGACAGACAACAAATAGTCATTTGGTCTGAGGAAGAGAAATATAAATCTGACAAAGAATTAGATCTAGCTGTAGATACATTTCCATTTGTTGTCACAGTAAATAAATTAGTCAACTAATCCATCATGTTATTTTCCAAATCCGACTTTATTAGAACTGAGACAGACAGCAACATCACAGTAACAATCTGAGTACAGCACACATTGAAGTCTCCTGTAATCTATACAATACACATTACTACCCAGGATGTGGTCTCACCAGCAGTACTAGAGTTTACTCAGTACACTACTCTAACACTCTAACACTCTAACACACTACTACTGCTCCAACCAGGTCCCAGACCAGACCAGAGCCTCGTCTACTCCTGCTTCCCCAGAGAGAGCTCTTGTTGTGGGCCTCCTCCAGTAGTCCCTAGACCAGACACTGGCTCCTGCGAAGGGGGGAGGCCTGGGTGTGTTGGAAGTGGGAGACCCTGCAGGTGTAGAGCTCTCCCTGCTCCCAGCCTGCCTTGCTCAGGGTCAGGATGCTGCTGCGTCTGTAAAGGCCTTCCTTCTCTTCTTCTGGACTAGTCACGACCCCCTGGCTCACCTCCAGCCCATCCACCTCCCAGCTCACCAGCGCCCCCTGAGGGGAGTAGTCAGTCAGCAGGCAGGCCAGTGAGGCAGAGCCTCCAGAGAGCTGCTCAGAGGAGGGGGGGAGCAGAGACACTGTGGGACTGACAGTAGGACCAGCTGGAGAGAAGAGAACGTTTTAATGTTACATTCCAGAGGAGAGAGAAATAGAGTGTTCTATAAAATACACAACTTATTAAGGTTCACAGAGAACACAACACCTCACAACTCAACAACAATTACATCAATGTACAATAAAGTACATCACTGTTGCTGAGGTTTTTTTATCCATGTATTTTCATGTATATTTGCTGTCCCAGGGACAAAGACCCCATTCATTAAGGATCTTATCGCTCAATAACACTGCTGGAAGCAGATATGAAGTAACTTTATACTCTGCTGTGTGTTGTGGTGCACCTTCCATGTCCCTTACTTCAATAAGGCGTTTAAAAGGTCAGTCTGCTGTTCAAACAACAACAAATCGGCCACCCCGCCATTGTTTTTGGTAAACAGCTGAGGGATGGGGCTGGAGAAATTGAACCTCTCTCTAGTTCATGACATAACTACGGATGTAAGAAAATGTATGTAGCAATCACAGATTGCCCATTTAAAGTCAGTCCACTTCACTAATATCAGACAATGAAAGGGACCAGAACGTTTCTGTTATACTAATAACATTCTCTGTGTAATTCACGTGTCATAGCAGGGAACTAAACCTGATTAGCTCTTTGAATAAAACACCTGTTTCTTTTGAATAACTTGTTCAAAGACAGGTTGCTTGGCTGCACAACTGAAAGTCTCCCACAGACGGTAGCTAACATTTTGCCTTCTAAACCCTGAATTCTGAAATAAATACTAATATTGGGGTTTCCTTGACAGAGTTTGAGTCTTAACATGTCTGGTATATATTCTGTAGTGTTTTGAAGTAAAGGAAAAAACACTTACTTCTCAGCAGCAGTTTGGTCCCTCCACCGAACGTGAACCACAGTGATACAGTCTAGTTGAGACGCCGTACAACAACCTCCTTCACACAAGAGTGAGCACACCCTGCACTAACAGAACCACTCATACAGCTCCACACAGTGTCGTACAACTTTACTATACTCATAAAGCATTACACATGACATACAATTACAGTGTTTGACACTCTTTATATAGGAAATATTGTAGCAAGCAATACTCATGTTTATTCATTCACATTAGAGTCATTTAGCAGACACTCTTATCCAGAGCATCTCTGTGCATTCATCTTAAGATAGCTAGGTGAGACAACCACAATCATTAAGCACATTATGTACCTATACAGCATACTATGATTAATGAAGTCTCTGATTTTAGCTCCTTAATGTCTCCACCCAAATGTTTTTAACTCCAATGATGTCATATGTAATCAGAATGCATATGGGCAGAGTGAAACATTGTCATTTACGACAAATATCAATATTGACAATTGTGCCATTTTACTGTCAACAACAGAAATATAAAGCATTCCACATGATGATTATTTTCAGTTTATTATTCTGTCCTGAGGCAGGGTGTTTCCATAGAGAAGGTGCTTTGCATTGGCAGCTCATGCTTCAGTGCTCTGGGAGTGTTTATAGCCCTGTGAGTTTCAGACTGTGGGACTGAGATCTGTCCATCAACACAACAGAAACCACGGAAACCATGACTCTGATCACCATCTTTATCTGGACACTGGTCTGCTGCTGCCTCAAAGGTCTGTTGTTTTATAACTCTTACAATGGAAAAGATACATTTTGTTGAGTACCTTGTATAATAATTGAAATGGCTCTAAATGAATAAACATCCCTGTATAAAATATTGTGAAATATAAATGATCTGTTATTTATACTCGTTGATCAATTCATATTTTTCCTCTTCAGGATCCAGAGGTCAGGTGACTGTGACTGTGACTCAGCCTCCTGTAGTGACATTTTCTCCAGGAGACCCTGTCACTCTGACCTGTACAACCAACCCTAAAGTGTACAGATGGGATGATGGAGATGAGGGTGTGTTCTGGTATCAACAGAGACCTGGAGAAGCTCCCAAACTCCTGATAATATATGCAAAGAAACGGTTAGATGGGATTCCTGCTAGATTCAGTGGCAGTGGGTCTGAGAGGGACTTCACTCTGACCATCAGTGGAGTCCAGGCTGAAGATGCTGCAGTTTACTACTGTCAGAGTTACCACAGTGGAGGTGTGATCACACAGTGATTTAGAGCTGTACAAAAACCTCCTGTACAAAATGACACACATCACTGGTCCACTGAACACAGAACTAAAGGTCTTGTTATATGACATCACCAAGTATAAACACTTTACTAACTCACAGAAATAATGGTTACAAACTAGTATCATAACTCTTCCAACCTCCAATGTCTACAAATGTCCTCAGGAAGATACAGGTGAAATAGTCCCATAGACTATAAAAAAAAGTTGGTATGCCACAGTGATTGGTTGGTCAACCAGACACACACAGCTGGCTAACACATCTGTGGAGCAGTATTGAGTGTGTAAGTGCATGACTGTGTGTGACAGAGAGAGAGAGCTCTGTGAAACAGAAACTTAGATTTGCATGGCCCCTCTCCCAGAATAGAGCAGTACACTCCCCAGATGTTCCCCCATCCTTAACACCCCACCAGCGCTAGACCAGAGGAGGTCAAAGTCAGATGTTAGATGTCAGTCACAGGTCATTTTATAGGTCACTGCACTAGTCTTGTGTGGTGTACACAGGAAGAGGTTGGACACCAGACGTCAGCCAGACTGGTAGAGGTCAAAGATTTTAAAAAGTCAGAGGTCAGTTCCCCAGGGAAGAGAGTCATTCCAACCCCAACATGCCACCAGACTGCCTGTCACTTTGTTCTAGTCAGCTTTTAGTTAGAGACTAGATGATGAGAGCACCATTTACTAAGGTCACATTTTACATCTCTAGTGCCCACTAGAATGGCATGAGGAAGTATTAGATAACTAGTGATGTACATCTGAAGATTCATCATGAATTCATCAGGAATCAGCACTGAGACAGATTCATCATGAATTCATCGGGAATCAGCACTGAGACAGATTCATCATGAATTCATCAGGAATCAGCACTGAAACAGATTCATCAGGAATTCATCAGGAATCAGCACTGAGACAGATTCAACATTAATTCATCAGGAATCAGCACTGAGCCAGATTCAACATTAATTCATCATGAATCAGCACTGAGACAGATTCAATATTAATTCATCAGGAATCAGCACTGAGACAGATTCATCAGGAATTCATCAGGAATCGGCACTGAGGCAGTTTCATCAGGAATTCATCAGGAATCAGCACTGAGACAGATTCATCATGAATTCATCATGAATCAGCACTGAGCCAGTTTCATCATGAATTCATCAGGAATCAGCACTGAGACAGATTCAACATTAATTCATCATGAATCAATACTGAGACAGATTCATCATGAATCAGCACTGAGCCAGTTTCATCATGAATTCATCAGGAATCAGTACTGAGACAGATTCATCATGAATTCATCGTGAATCAGCACTGAGACAGATTCATCAGGAATTCGTCATGAATCAGCACTGAGCCAGTTTCATCATGAATTCATCATGAATCAGCACTGAGCCAGTTTCATCATGTATTTATCAGGAATCAGCACTGAGCCAGATGGAAGTCTTCATCTCAGTTTAGAATACCTCCAGGGTCACTGACAGGTCAGCCAGTGGCAAAGGTCAACAGTTCCAAAATCACATGCTCAGACACACACAACCTCCTAATACCTCCAGACCTAATCCTGAGTAAACTAGACTGGATATCAGACAGAGGATAACATTCACCTCTAGCTGATATGTCTGACCTAGCAAGGTCAAGAATCTGATATAAATGGGTTCTTACATGCTAAAAATTCAAGTCAGTAAAGAACAAATTGTTATTTACAATGACGGCCTACAATGGACAAACCCGGGCCAATTGTGCGCTCCCCAACGGGATTCCCAATCACAGGCCAGATGTGATACAGCCTGGAGTCAAACCAGGGTGTCTGTAGTGACGCCTCTAGCACTGAGATGCAGCACCTTAGACCACTGTGCCACTCAGGAGCCCTGTAGCTTTCCACACATTTACTGAATATGCTATAATGGATCCAAACAATAAGTCCACCTGATGCTTTTGTTCTCTGTATGGTTGCATATTCAATATGTGGTCTCTTTCTCCCCCAAATGAACAACTTTATTACAGAGTCAAGTTTAGACCAATAGTCTATAGGAGGCGGCAGTGGGAACATGGAACTTGTCAAATTGATACGAAGGAGGACATTCATTTTAATGATTGAGATTCTAACATGCAAAGAAGTGGCCATAGCAGACCATCTTTTTATGTATTTCTGGATATTCTGAAAGGTTTCTAAGTAGTTCTTCCTGAAAGTAGTGTGAATAGAGGGGGTTAAGTAATGTCTAAGTTGGTGGTTTGTTTCTTCACTGGGATAAAGGGTGGTAGTTGCTTCCCTTAGCTGAGTTAAGAGGTAGTAGATCTGTTTTAGACCAGTTGATCTTGTAACCAGACCGTGACCTGAATGCTGTGAAAACAGACATTATTGGCTGGAGGGATTTCTGAACATTTGCAACGTAAAGCAGTATGTCATCTGCATATAGAGAACGTGCTTGTTAAGCCAAGGTTGGAAATTTACTGTCACCTGCCATAATGGAATGTTTCTACACGAGTATAATGCATTGGCTGATGACCTGGATGGAATTATGTGATCATTCCTTAACTCATAGGAATTCCCACCTAGTTGACTACTTCAAAATGGTGGAATCCCTCAATGGCAATGTCCATGCAAAACGGTTATATCCATCTGAGGCCTCAATCATTATTTATGGTCTGAACTGGACTTCAGCATGATGCCATTTTAGCACAAGTCTAGAATATCAAGTATAGAATAGCAATACACTAGTATTGAATGGATACACTTAAATGTAACTAAATTCTATGGTCAATTACAGGCCTGCCACAGATTTAGGTAAGCTATTTCCTTCCATGTTTAAGATTATTGTGTTTATGTCATTGCATTAACAGTTTCATCATCTGTCCTGAGGCAGGGTATTTCCATAGAGCAGGTGCTTTGCATTGGCAGCTCATACTTCAGTGCTCTGGGAGTGTTTATAGCCCTGAGAGTTTCACACTTCATGAATTATATCTGTCCTGACAGTACGACTGCAGTGTTTGCAGAATTGGGTCCAGTCTGTCGTCTTCTCAGAGCCACAGATGATGATGAAGATGATGAAGATGACATCACTGATTCCACTGCTGATCATACTGGGGTTCCTGACCCAAGGTTAGAATCTCTCAGCATCTCTCACTGTGGTCTACTGGTTTTAGCAGGTTTTAATGGGCCTGTACATGTTTGGACATGGAAAATGTTTTCAATGCTTTTCATCTGGATTTCTAAGATGACTCAAAGCTACATTTTTCTGTTTCAATTTCAGCGTCATCTGCACAACGTGTCCTGAATCAAGCTGATGAATCTAAGTCAGTTCATCTGGGAGACAGCGTGTCTATCAGTGCTGTTGCAAGTTCTACCGGTATTGATGATGACATGAGCTGGTACCTGCTGAAACCTGGACAGGCTCCTAAACTCCTCATCTATAATGTAGAAACCCTTCAGTCTGGAACACCATCTAGATTCAGTGGCAGTAGATCAGGTACTGAGTACACTCTTACAATCAGTGATTTCCAAGCTGAAGATGCAGGAGATTACTATGGTATGGGTAATTATGGCGCCCCAGAGCATTTCACACAGTGATTTAGAGTCGTACAAAACCCTTCCCCAGTCAGACTGCGCAGAGACTGTACTGGTGCAGCTGGGACATACTGCAGGTGTTGAGGAACAACAGACTATGATATGAAACACTGGTTCACTGAACACACAACTCAGGTCCTGGTTATATGACATCACCAAGCATAAATAACCACTACTTTACCACCATACAGAACATCTGGATACAACTCACACATTAATCTCAAATTCACCAAATAGTTTAGTCATGATCAAAACTAACAACTATATTCCATAATCCCCTCCTATGTCTATAATGGTCAGATGATGTGGTTCAGCTCCTGTCCCCAGATATTCACTGTCCCAAGGGGATCTATTCACTACCCACCCTCCCTCCCCCCTACCCACCCTCCCTCACCCCCTACCCACCCTCCCCTCCCCCCTACCAACCTTCTAATGTTCAGTTAGTCTTTGTTTAACAAGTCTTTGTTTAACCACAAGCCCACAGATATTCACTGTCCCAAGGGGATCTATTCACTACCCACCCTCCCTCACCCCCTACCCACCCTCCCTCACCCCCTACCCACCCTCCCTCACCCCCTATCAACTTTCTAATGTTCATGTTTTACAGAGCAGTTTAGTCTTTGTTTAATCACAAGTCCACAGATATTCACTTCTATTTCTTTACATAATACAAATCAGGGACAACTTGTTTGACATTAATACAAAGTATTTTATTTTGTTAACATTTCCAATCTGAAAGCAGAAGCAATAAAACACAGGTACAGATTTAAAGATGCAGAATCCCAGATTGATGACCAGAGATGAAGCTCTAGATAGATATTTAGAATGATAGAATGACAGATAGGTAGGTGTTCTCTGTGTACAGGGTGTCTACTGGGAGCAGTGGTGTGGCTCCAGTGTTTGAGTGACGGGGGTCTGGTCCTTTAGGGTGGCCTCACAGGTGACTGAGCCAGCCTTCCTCCACTGGTCAGTGGGGAGGGTGAGGCTGCTGCTCCAGCTGTAGTGACCGTCCTTCTCCAGGACCTCCAGACTCTGGCTGCCCTGCAAGGCCCCCCCGGCCCCCAGCCTCCAACCCAGCTTCCAGCCCCCCGGGAAGCCCCTGTTGGCCAGACACACTAGAGCCACATTCCCCTGGTCCTGCTCCTCACTGGAGGGAAGTAGGACAGTCAGGGAGGGACGTACCACACCCACTAGGAGAGAGAAGATGAGGGGGGATAGGAGAGATGACACGTAAGGGTTAAACTGGACAAGAACCTTGAAGAACTTTCAGCAACTTTAATAAGAAGAAACAAATATGATATTCATATTGTATAAAGTAGTCTGTGAAAAAGGCAAGTTAAATATAAATATATATTACACACTCTTTTACTTCCCTCCAATATCATCGATGAAGCGACACCACACACTACAGTCAGTGATGCATTAAAGTACAGCTCAGAAATGACACTTACTTGCTTACAAAATAAAATGTTTAACAATGCTGCTGAACTGTTTTTGTGTATTTAAAGACATCGAACACATCAAACTATTATTTTTTGGCATATTAGGTTTTTGTCCTTGAATGATCATTAGGGTATGTGGAAACACACTCGGAATCAAATCAATTAAACAAATCAAATCAATTAAACATTAAAAACTACAACTTTTTCTGAATAATTACTTTTTATTTACTTTACTAGTATATAAATGTTCAATTGAAATTATTATAAAAAGGATGAATCTCTTGTACTTACAGTCAACGATGAGTTTGGTGCCTCCACCGAAAGTGTACCACAGTGACACAGACTCATTGAACAGCCGTACAAAAACCTCCTGCACTTTACACACACCAGTAACTCTCTACACAACACACATTCAACCCTACCACTGATTGTCGGTCAAAAACAGCATGTGTAGGTCATAACTTTTCAAACTTCAAACTCACTAAGTATTAATTTAAGTTTGATATTTTAGATGATTACTTTTTGCTGAATTCCCCCCTGACTATAAAATATAAATGTTGGAGATGTGTAATATCTCTGACAAACTCACTAAGTATAAGAAGCAGCCAGGTAGAATAGAAATACAACAGTATTTAATGAATAAAGTTACATGTAACTAAATACTGTAGTCAATTCCAGGCCTTCACACAGATTCAGGTCAGCTATTTCCTTCCATGTTTAATATTATTATTGTGTTGCAGTAACAGTTTCATCATCTGTCCTGAGGCAGGGTGTTTCCATAGAGGAGGTGTTTTGCATTGGCAGCTCATGCTTCAGTGCTCTGAGAGTGTTTATAGCCCTGTGAGTTTCAGACTGTGGGACTGAGATCTGTCTTGATACTTTAGGACTTCAGTGTTATCATTGTTGTGTTCAGTCTGTTGTCTTCTCAGAGCCACAGATGATGATGAAGATGATGAAGATGATATCACTGATTCCACTGCTGATCACACTGGGGCTCCTGACTCAGGGTGAGAAAGTCTGCTCTCTGACCTTTCTGAACTGCCGTCTTCAGAGAGTTTCAGTTAAGAACCAGAGAAGTTTTGGCAACAGGAGTTTGAGAAGCCTCTATGATACTGCTTGTACATGGTGAGAGATTACAGTTATTTTATATGGATTCTGTTGACTTGTTCTCCACCTCTCATTTCTAGAATCGTCTGCTGGAGTTGTGACTCAGTCTCCTACTGTCAAGTCTGTTCGTCTGGGAGAGACTGTATATCTGAGCTGCACAGCCAGTAAGGGGGTGGGTAATGACCTGAGCTGGTACCTGCAGAAACCTGGACAGTCCCCTCAACTCCTCTTCTATAAAATAAGTCGACGTCAGTCTGAAACTCCTGGTCATTTCAGTAGCAGTGGATCTCAACCAGATTTTACTCTGACCATCAGTGTAGTCGAGGCTGAGGATGTAGGAGATTACTACTGCATGGGTTCGTACACTGATGAGAACACAGTGATTTAGAGTCGTACAAAAACCTCCCTCAGTCAGACTGCCCAGAAACTGTACTGCTACAGCTGGGGCCTACTGCAGCAACAGACTATTACATGAAACACTGGTCCACTGAACACACAGCGTCAGACAGTCCCACACCAAGACAATGTTACTCTGGTTACTCACGACAGGATCATAGTTCACCCAACCACCTCCTCTACACAACCACAACCTTTAGTTCACCTCTGGAGTGGTCAGATAAAAATGAATTGTGTAAAACAGACATCATTATTTGTCAAAAAGAACATGTAGTGTTAGCTCTACTCATTGTATTTCTATCTTTAATGTTTTAAACGTTTCATCTCACTGCAGGCTTGATTTGCATGGTCAGGGTCAGATGGTTTAGCTTCTACTAGTTTGGAGAAGTTCTGTCCCCAGGGGGTCGGTCAGACAGAGTCTGAGAGAGTGAGAGAGATTGAAAAAGCAGAACACACATTCAACAAATAGTCATTTGGTCTGAGGAAGAGAAATATAAATCTGACAAAGAATTAGATCTAGCTGTAGATACATTTCCATTTGTTGTCACAGTAAATAAATGAGTCAACTAATCCATCATGTTATTTTCCAAATCCAACTTTATTAGAACTGAGACAGACAGCAACATCACAGTAACAGTCTGAGTACAGAACACATTGAAGTCTCCTGTAATCTATACAATACACATTACTACCCAGGATGTGGTCTCCCCAGCAGTACTAGAGTTTACTCAGTACACTACTCTAACACTCTAACACACTACTACTGCTCCAACCAGGCCCCAGACCAGACCAGAGCCTCGTCTACTCCTGCTTCCCCAGAGAGAGCTCTTGTTGTGGGCCTCCTCCAGTAGTCCCTAGACCAGACACTGGCTCCTGCGAAGGGGGGAGGCCTGGGTGTGTTGGAAGTGGGAGACCCTGCAGGTGTAGAGCTCTCCCTGCTCCCAGCCTGCCTTGCTCAGGGTCAGGATGCTGCTGCGTCTGTAAAGGCCTTCCTTCTCTTCTTCTGGACTAGTCACGACCCCCTGGCTCACCTCCAGCCCGTCCACCTCCCAGCTCACCAGCACCCCCTGAGGGGAGTAGCCAGTCAGCAGGCAGGCCAGTGAGGCAGAGCCTCCAGAGAGCTGCTCAGAGGAGGGGGGGAGCAGAGACACTGTGGGACTGACAGTAGGACCAGCTGGAGAGAAGAGAACGTTTTAATGTTACATTCCAGAGGAGAGAGAAATAGAGTGTTCTATAAAATACACAACTTATTAAGGTTCACAGAGAACACAACACCTCACAACTCAACAACAATTACATCAATGTACAATAAAGTACATCACTGTTGCTGAGGTTTTTTTATCCATGTATTTTCATGTATATTTGCTGTCCCAGGGACAAAGACCCCATTCATTAAGGATCTTATCGCTCAATAACACTGCTGGAAGCAGATATGAAGTAACTTTATACTCTGCTGTGTGTTGTGGTGCACCTTCCATGTCCCTTACTTCAATAAGGCGTTTAAAAGGTCAGTCTGCTGTTCAAACAACAACAAATCGGCCACCCCGCCATTGTTTTTGGTAAACAGCTGAGGGATGGGGCTGGAGAAATTGAACCTCTCTCTAGTTCATGACATAACTACGGATGTAAGAAAATGTATGTAGCAATCACAGATTGCCCATTTAAAGTCAGTCCACTTCACTAATATCAGACAATGAAAGGGACCAGAACGTTTCTGTTATACTAATAACATTCTCTGTGTAATTCACGTGTCATAGCAGGGAACTAAACCTGATTAGCTCTTTGAATAAAACACCTGTTTCTTTTGAATAACTTGTTCAAAGACAGGTTGCTTGGCTGCACAACTGAAAGTCTCCCACAGACGGTAGCTAACATTTTGCCTTCTAAACCCTGAATTCTGAAATAAATACTAATATTGGGGTTTCCTTGACAGAGTTTGAGTCTTAACATGTCTGGTATATATTCTGTAGTGTTTTGAAGTAAAGGAAAAAACACTTACTTCTCAGCAGCAGTTTGGTCCCTCCACCGAACGTGAACCACAGTGATACAGTCTAGTTGAGACGCCGTACAACAACCTCCTTCACACAAGAGTGAGCACACCCTGCACTAACAGAACCACTCATACAGCTCCACACAGTGTCGTACAACTTTACTATACTCATAAAGCATTACACATGACATACAATTACAGTGTTTGACACTCTTTATATAGGAAATATTGTAGCAAGCAATACTCATGTTTATTCATTCACATTAGAGTCATTTAGCAGACACTCTTATCCAGAGCATCTCTGTGCATTCATCTTAAGATAGCTAGGTGAGACAACCACAATCATTAAGCACATTATGTACCTATACAGCATACTATGATTAATGAAGTCTCTGATTTGAGCTCCTTAATGTCTCCACCCAAATGTTTTTAACTCCAATGATGTCATATGTAATCAGAATGCATATGGGCAGAGTAAAACATTGTCATTTACGACAAATATCAATATTGACAATTGTGCCATTTTACTGTCAACAACAGAAATATAAAGCATTCCACATGATGATTATTTTCAGTTTATTATTCTGTCCTGAGGCAGGGTGTTTCCATAGAGAAGGTGCTTTGCATTGGCAGCTCATGCTTCAGTGCTCTGGGAGTGTTTATAGCCCTGTGAGTTTCAGACTGCAGGACTGAGAGCTGTCCATCAACACAACAGAAACCACGGCAACCATGACTCTGATCACCATCTTTATCTGGACACTGGTCTGCTGCTGCCTCAAAGGTCTGTTGTTTTATAACTCTTACAATGGAAAAATACATGTTAAGTACCTTGTATAATCATTGAAATGGATCTCAATTAATAAATGTCCCTGCATTAAATATTATGAAATATAAATGATCTGTTATTAATACTCCATTCATTTATATTTTTCCTCTTCAGGATCCAGAGGTCAGGTGACTGTAACTCAGCCTCCTGTAGTAACATTTTCTCCAGGAGACCCCGTCACTCTGACCTGTACAACCAACCCTAAAGTGTACAGATACAGTGATGGAGATGAGGGTGTGTTCTGGTATCAACAGAGACCTGGAGAAGCTCCCAAACTCCTGATAATATACGCAAATCAACTGCTAGGTGGGATTCCTGCTAGATTCAGTGGCAGTGGGTCTGAGAGGGACTTCACTCTGACCATCAGTGGAGTCCAGGCTGAAGATGCTGCAGTTTACTACTGTCAGAGTTTCCACAGTGGAGGTGTGTTCACACAGTGATTTAGAGACGTACAAAAACCTCCTGTACAAAATGACACACATCACTGGTCCACTGAACACAGAACTAAAGGTCTTGTTATATGACATCACCAAGTATAAACACTTTACTAACTCACAGAAATAATGTTTACAAACTAGTATCATAACTCTTCCAACCTCCAATGTCTACAAATGTCCTCAGGAAGATACAGTGAAATAGTCCCATAGACTATAAAAAAAAGTTGGTATGCCACAGTGATTGGTTGGTCAACCAGACACACACAGCTGGCTAACACATCTATGGAGCAGTATTGAGTGTGTAAGTGCATGACTGTGTGTGACAGAGAGAGAGCTCTGTGAAACAGAAACTTAGATTTGCATGGCCCCTCTCCCAGAATAGAGCAGTACACTCCCCAGATGTTCCCCCATCCTTAACACCCCACCAGAGCTAGACCAGAGGAGGATGGCCAGGCGACATCAGCCAGACTGGAAGAGGGGAGATTCAGATGTCAGATGTCAGTCTCAGGTCATTTCATAAGTCAGTTCACTAGTCTTGTGGTGTGGTGTGGAAATGGTTGGGCACCGGAAGTCCCTGTATAAAATGATGAAATATAAATGATCTGTTATTTATACTCGTTGATCAATTCATATTATTCCTCTTCAGGATCCAGAGGTCAGGTGACTGTGACTCAGCCTCCTGTAGTGACATTTTCTCCAGGAGACCCCGTCACTCTGACCTGTACAACCAACCCTAAAGTGTGCAGATACAGTGATGGAGATGAGGGTGCGTTCTGGTATCAACAGAGACCTGGAGAAGCTCCCAAACTCCTGATAATATACGCAAATCAACTGCTAGGTGGGATTCCTGCTAGATTCAGTGGCAGTGGGTCTGAGAGGGACTTCACTCTGACCATCAGTGGAGTCCAGGCTGAAGATGCTGCAGTTTACTACTGTCAGAATTATCACTATCTCAATAGTAACAATGTGATCACACAAGGATTTAGAGCCGTACAAAAACCTCCTGTACAAAATGACACACATCACTGGTCCTGTCACTTTATTCTTGTCAGCTTTAAGTTTTCTTGCCAAAGAGAATAGTTGAACATTTTCTAAGGTCAAAGTTTACATCTCTGGTGCCCACTATAATTACATGAGGAAGGATTAGAAAGCTATTGATGTACAGCTGAAGATTCATCATGAATTCATCAGGAATCAGCACTGAGACCGATTCAACATGAATTCATCAGGAATCAGCACTGAGACAGATTCAACATGAATTCATCAGGAATCAGCACTGAGACAGATTCAACATTAATTCATCAGGAATCAGCACTGAGACAGATTCAACATTAATTCATCAGGAATCAGCACTGAGACCAATTCAACATTAATTCATCATGAATGGCCTGAAACTAGCCAGTAGCTAATCCAGAAGCTAGTTGGCTCCTTTACTGGCAAGTCGTTGGTGTTCAGCTAACCACGGTTTGTGGTCATCGGCTATCCTTTGGCTCGAAAGTCTATCGGCAGTTCTGTACGGCGCAGCGCGGCTCGGAGCGGAGCATACCGGACCAATTTTTCTCTCCATGTCCCTGGATTTCGACTGCTCTCTGGACATTCATGCCCGGATCTCACAGCTGCTATCCGTGTGACTATCGGCCTTCGTCGATTCCGGAGCAAACATCAATTGTTCCGGAGCTAGCAAGCTCCGTCAATCACTCCTGAGTTCCATCAATCGCACCTGGGCTGCAGTCGCCTATCCGGACCCGTTTTGCTGCCTTCGCGGAGCCCCACCGGGCCTTCACAACTGGACTGCCGACGTTATCTACCCGAAGGAGTTATTCGGCTGGCTCCTCCGTCGCGACGTTACCTGAACGCCCATCTGCGGCCTGCTAACCGTTAGCTGTCTTACCGGCTGCTATCTGAATAGACAATCGGACAATTTTTTTTTAATTATTATTATTATCTTTTCTTCTTGGGCCTCTATAACTATATCTATTGTTTTTATTTTTGTTGTTGTTGTGTGATTTGGATTGATCCCCTCTACCACACGGAACCCCACTAATCTACTGACGGAGCGCAGGAGGTGGCTAACAACAGACCTCCATCCTATGCTAGCTTGCTACCGATGCCCTGGCTAGCTGTCTAAATCACCAACCAACCTCTCCACTCACCGGACCCTTTTGATCACTCGACTAAGCATGCCTCTCCTTAATGTCAATATGTCTTGTCCATTTCTGTTCTGGTTAGTGTTTATTGGCTTATTTCACTGTAGAGCCTCTAGTCCTGCTCACTATACCTTATCCAACCTATTAGTTCCACCACCCACACATGCAATGACATCTCCTGGTTTCAACGATGTTTCTAGAGACAATATCTCTCTCTTCATCACTCAATACCTAGGTTTACCTCCAATGTATTCACATCCTACCATACATTTGTCTGTACATTATACCTTGATGCTATTTTATCGCCCCCAGAAACCTCCTTTTACTCTATGTTCCAGACGTTCTAGACGACCAATTCTCATAGCTTTTAGCCGTACCCTTATTCTACTCCTCCTATGTTCCTCTGGCGATGTAGAGGTGAATCCAGGCCCTACAGTGCCTAGCTCCACTCCTATTCCCCAGGCGCTCTCTTTTGACGACTTCTGTAACCGTAATAGCCTTGGTTTCATGCATGTTAACATTAGAAGCCTCCTCCCTAAGTTTGTTCTATTCACTGCTTTAGCACACTCTGCCAACCCGGATGTTCTAGCTGTGTCTGAATCCTGGCTTAGGAAGACCACCAAAAACTCAGACATTTTAATTCCAAACTACAACATTTTCAGACAAGATAGAACTGCCAAAGGGGGCGGTGTTGCAATCTACTGCAAAGATAGCCTGCAGAGTTCTGTCCTACTATCCAGGTCTGTACCCAAACAATTTGAACTTCTACTTTTAAAAATCCACCTCTCTAAAAACAAGTCTCTCACCGTTGCCGCCTGCTATAGACCACCCTCTGCCCCCAGCTGTGCTCTGGACACCATATGTGAACTGATTGCCCCCCATCTATCTTCAGAGTTCGTGCTGCTAGGCGACCTAAACTGGAACATGCTTAACACCCCAGCCATCCTACAATCTAAACTTGATGCCCTCAATCTCACACAAATAATCAATGAACCTACCAGGTACCTCCCCAAAACCTTAAACACGGGCACCCTCATAGATATCATCCTAACCAACTTCCCCTCTAAATACACCTCTGCTGTCTTCAACCAAGATCTCAGCGATCACTGCCTCATTGCCTGCATCCGTAATGGGTCAGTGGTCAAACGACCTCCACTCATCACTGTAAAACGCTCCCTGAAACACTTCTGCGAGCAGGCCTTTCTAATCGACCTGGCCGGGGTATCCTGGAAGGATATTGATCTCATCCCGTCAGTAGAGGATGCCTGGATATTTTTTTTAAATGCCTTCCTAACCATCTTAAATAAACATGCCCCATTTAAGAAATTTAGAACCAGGAACAGATATAGCCCTTGGTTCTCCCCAGACCTGACTGCCCTTAACCAACACAAAAACATCCTATGGCGTTCTGCATTAGCATCGAACAGCCCCCGTGATATGCAGCTGTTCAGGGAAGCTAGAAATCATTATACACAGGCAGTTAGAAAAGCCAAGGCTAGCTTTTTCAAGCAGAAATTTGCTTCCTGCAACACTAACTCAAAAAAGTTCTGGGACACTGTAAAGTCCATGGAGAATAAGAACACCTCCTCCCAGCTGCCCACTGCACTGAAGATAGGAAACACTGTCACCACTGATAAATCCACCATAATTGAGAATTTCAATAAGCATTTTTCTACGGCTGGCCATGCTTTCCACCTGGCTACTCCTACCCCGGACAACAGCACTGCACCCCCAACAGCAACTCGCCCAAGCCTTCCCCATTTCTCCTTCTCCCAAATCCATTCAGCTGATGTTCTGAAAGAGCTGCAAAATCTGGACCCCTACAAATCAGCCGGGCTAGACAATCTGGACCCTTTCTTTCTAAAATTATCTGCCGAAATTGTTGCCACCCCTATTACTAGCCTGTTCAACCTCTCTTTCGTGTCGTCTGAGATTCCCAAAGATTGGAAAGCAGCTGCGGTCATCCCCCTCTTCAAAGGGGGGGACACTCTTGACCCAAACTGCTACAGACCTATATCTATCCTACCGTGCCTTTCTAAGGTCTTCGAAAGCCAAGTCAACAAACAGATTACCGACCATTTCGAATCTCACCATACCTTCTCTGCTATGCAATCCGGTTTCAGAGCTGGTCATGGGTGCACCTCAGCCACGCTCAAGGTCCTAAACGATATCTTAACCGCCATCGATAAGAAACATTACTGTGCAGCCGTATTCATTGATCTGGCCAAGGCTTTCGACTCTGTCAATCACCATATCCTCATCGGCAGACTCGACAGCCTTGGTTTCTCAAATGATTGCCTCGCCTGGTTCACCAACTACTTCTCTGATAGAGTTCAGTGTGTCAAATCGGAGGGTCTGCTGTCCGGACCTCTGGCAGTCTCTATGGGGGTGCCACAGGGTTCAATTCTTGGACCGACTCTCTTCTCTGTATACATCAATGAGGTCGCTCTTGCTGCTGGTGAGTCCCTGATCCACCTCTACGCAGACGACACCATTCTGTATACTTCCGGCCCTTCTTTGGACACTGTGTTAACAACCCTCCAGGCAAGCTTCAATGCCATACAACTCTCCTTCCGTGGCCTCCAATTGCTCTTAAATACAAGTAAAACTAAATGCATGCTCTTCAACCGATCGCTACCTGCACCTACCCGCCTGTCCAACATCACTACTCTGGACGGCTCTGACTTAGAATACATGGACAACTACAAATACTTAGGTGTCTGGTTAAACTCTCCTTCCAGACCCATATCAAACATCTCCAATCCAAAGTTAAATCTAGAATTGGCTTCCTATTTCGCAACAAAGCATCCTTCACTCATGCTGCCAAACATACCCTTGTAAAACTGACCATCCTACCAATCCTCGACTTTGGCGATGTCATTTACAAAATAGCCTCCAATACCCTACTCAACAAATTGGATGCAGTCTATCACAGTGCAATCCGTTTTATCACCAAAGCCCCATATACTACCCACCATTGCGACCTGTACGCTCTCGTTGGCTGGCCCTCGCTTCATACTCGTCGCCAAACCCACTGGCTCCATGTCATCTACAAGACCCTGCTAGGTAAAGTCCCCCCTTATCTCAGCTCGCTGGTCACCATAGCATCTCCCACCTGTAGCACACGCTCCAGCAGGTATATCTCTCTAGTCACCCCCAAAACCAATTCTTTCTTTGGCCGCCTCTCCTTCCAGTTCTCTGCTGCCAATGACTGGAACGAACTACAAAAATCTCTGAAACTGGAAACACTTATCTCCCTCACTAGCTTTAAGCACCAACTGTCAGAGCAGCTCACAGATTACTGCACCTGTACATAGCCCACCTATAATTTAGCCCAAACAACTACCTCTTTCCCAACTGTATTTAATTTTAATTTATTTATTTATTTTGCTCCTTTGCACCCCATTATTTTTTATTTCTACTTTGCACATTCTTCCATTGCAAAACTACCATTCCAGTATTTTACTTGCTATATTGTATTTACTTTGCCATCATGGCCTTTTTTGCCTTTACCTCCCTTCTCACCTCATTTGCTCACATTGTATATAGACTTGTTTATACTGCATTATTGACTGTATGTTTGTTTTTACTCCATGTGTAACTCTGTGTCGTTTTATCTGTCGAACTGCTTTGCTTTATCTTGGCCAGGTCGCAATTGTAAATGAGAACTTGTTCTCAACTTGCCTACCTGGTTAAATAAAGGTAAAATAAAATAAATAAATAAAAATGAATCAGCACTGAGCCAGATGGAAGTCCTTCATCCCAGTCTAGAATACCTCCAGGGTCACTGACAGGTCAGCCAGTGGCAAAGGTCAACCGTTCCAAAGTCACATGCTCAGACACACACACAACCTCCTAATGCCTCCACCAGTACCTGTCCTGTACCACACTGTGGCATCTCCCAGACCTAATCCTGAGTAAACTAGACATCAGACAGAGGACACCATTCACCTCCATGTGATATGTCTGACCTAGCAAGGTCATAGGTCAGATATGAAAGGTTGCACATTGCCTCTATGCTAGGAAGCATTACAGTACATGACCATTCCTTACATCAGTGGAGGGTTTGAACAGGCTCCTGCAGTGGAGAGGACAAGGAGTTACTGATAATCCTCTTTTCTAGGAATCAAGGAAGAGGTCACAATGAATCTCCTGGAGAGAGAGAGAGAGAAATTTACTGTAGATACAGGAGCTCCCCGGGCAGCCTAATGGATTAAAAGCTGCCCTGTCTGATGTGTTAACTCACCTGGTGTCCTTCGTGTCAAGGCTGCCGCTTGCAGGAAGTGCCTCAGTCAGAGATAAAGTTATATCCTGTTTGCGCTGGTTTCTGACTGACACAGTACTGGAGGTAAGCAACACTCACCTCTTGGATCGCGCCACACCCACAAATGACTCTTAGTTATTTTCTCTTCACCTTTATATTCTGCTTCCAAAGACAAACAGAATACCTGTCTGGAACAACGCTACGAAAATGGAACCTATAAAAATCATGTAACTTAGCATCTGCTAAATGTAGAAATACTCAGTCTGCTCAACCTCAGCCTTCTCAGCTTCACATTTCACATGATCTCATGCCATGTTTAATCTTTCCACTGCCAGTGGTTCTCCTAATCTTTTTACTGATGGTGTGTGTCAAAGAGGTCAGTGTATTCATGCAAGTGTGTGTGTGTGTGTGTCCTAGTGGTCACCCTTCATACTGTCCATTGTCCAGGGCAGGGATAAGCTGATTGAATTGGAGTTAGTGGCCATTGTCTGATTAACAGGTCACGTGGAATAAACATGGCATGTCTCTACATGCAGGCAGGACACAGAGATAGAACATGGCATGTCTTTACACGCAGGCAGGACACAGAGATAGAACATGGCATGTCTTTACACGCAGGCAGGACACACAGAACATGGCATGTCTCTACACACAGATAAAACATGGCATGTCTCTACACACAGATAGAACGTGGCATGTCTCTACACACAGATAGAACATGGCATGTCTCTACACACAGATAGAACATGGCATGTCTCTACACACAGATAGAACATGGCATGTCTTTACACGCAGGCAGGACACAGAGATAGAACATGGCATGTCTTTACACGCAGGCAGGACACAGTACATGGCATGTCTCTACACACAGATAAAACATGGCATGTCTCTACACACAGATAGAACGTGGCATGTCTCTACACACAGATAGAACATGGCATGTCTCTACACACAGATAGAACATGGCATGTCTCTACACACAGATAGAACATGGCATGTCTCTACATGCAGGCAGGACACACAGATAGAACATGGCATGTCTTTACACGCAGGCAGGACACACAGATAGAACATGGCATGTCTTTACATGCAGGCAGGACACAGAGATAGAACATGGCATGTCTCTACATGCAGGCAGGACACACAGAACATGGCATGTCTCTACATGCAGGCAGGACACACAGAACATGGCATGTCTCTACATGCAGGCAGGACACACAGAACATGGCATGTCTCTACACACAGATAAAACATGGCATGTCTCTACACACAGATAGAACATGGCATGTCTCTACATGCAGGCAGGACACAGAGATAGAACATGGCATGTCTTTACACGCAGGCAGGACACACAGATAGAACATGGCATGTCTCTACACACAGATAGAACATGGCATGTCTCTACATGCAGGCAGGACACAGAGATAGAACATGGCATGTCTTTACACGCAGGCAGGACACACAGAACATGGCATGTCTTTACACACAGATAGAACATGGCATGTCTCTACACACAGATAGAACATGGCATGTCTCTACACACAGATAGAACATGGCATGTCTCCATATGCAGGCAGGACACAGAGATAGAACATGGCATGTCTTTACATGCAGGCAGGACACACAGAACATGGCATGTCTCTACACACAGATAGAACATGGCATGTCTCTACACACAGATAGAACATGGCATGTCTCTACACACAGATAAAACATGGCATGTCTCTACACACAGATAAAACATGGCATGTCTCTACATGCAGGCAGGACACAGAGATAGAACATGGCATGTCTTTACACGCAGGCAGGACACACAGAACATGGCATGTCTTTACACACAGATAGAACATGGCATGTCTCTACATGCAGGCAGGACACAGAGATAGAACATGGCATGTCTTTACACGCAGGCAGGACACACAGAACATGGCATGTCTTTACACACAGATAGAACATGGCATGTCTCTACACACAGACAGAACATGGCATGTCTCTACACACAGATAAAACATGGCATGTCTCTACACACAGATAAAACATGGCATGTCTCTACACACAGATAGAACATGGCATGTCTCTACACACAGATAGAACATGGCATGTCTCTACACACAGGCAGGACACACAGATAGAACATGGCATGTCTCTACATACAGGCAGGACACACAGATAGAACATGGCATGTCTCTACATACAGGCAGGACACACAGATAGAACATGGCATGTCTCTACATACAGGCAGGACACACAGATAGAACATGGCATGTCTCTACACGCAGGCAGGACACACAGATAGGACATGGCATGTCTCTACACACAGATAGGACATGGCATGTCTCTACACACAGATAGAACATGGCATGTCTCTACATACAGACAGGACACACAGATAGAACATAGGATGACATGGCATAAAAAAGGGAAAACACATGCTATAGACAGACATGGGACAGACATGAGAGAGCCAGGACATGGGACAGACATGAGAGAGCCAGGACATGGGACAGACATGAGAGAGCCAGGACATGGGACAGACATGAGAGAGCCAGGACATGGGACAGACATGAGAGAACCAGGACATGGGACAGACATGAGAGAACCAGGACATGGGACAAACATGAGAGAGCCAGGACATGGGACAGACATGAGAGATCCAGGACATGGGACAGACATGAGAGAGCCAGGACATGGGACAAACATGAGAGAGCCAGGACATGGGACAGACATGAGAGAGCCAGGACATGGGACAGACATGAGAGAGCCAGGACATGGGACAGACATGAGATAGCCAGGACATGGGACAGACATGAGATAGCCAGGACATGGGACAGACATGATATAGACAGGACATGGGACAGACATGAGATAGCCAGGACATGGGATAGACATGATATTAAAAGTCAGGCAGCTACATTATGGGACACTCAGATCAGGCGTCAGTCTCCGGTCTTTTGCAGACTCCATCAGGTTTTCTTCCAGAATGGTCCTGTATTTGGCTCCATCCATCTTCCCATCAATTTTAACCATCTTCCCTGTCCCTGCTGAAGAAAAGCAGGCCCAAACCATGATGCTGCCACCACCATGTTTGACAGTGGGGATGGTGTGTTCAGGGTGATGAGCTGTGTTGCTTTTACGCCAAACATAACGTTTTGCATTGTTGCCAAAAAGTTCAATTTTGGTTTCATCTGACCAGAGCACCTTCTTCCACATGTTTGGTGTGTCTCCCAGGTGGCTTGTGGCAAACTTTAAACAACACTTTTTATGGATATCTTTTAAGAAATGGCTTTCTTCTTGCCACTCTTCCATAAAGGCCAGATTTGTGAAATATACGACTGATTCTTGTCCTATGGACAGAGTCTCCCACCTCAGCTGTAGATCTCTGCAGTTCATCCAGAGTGATCATGGGCCTCTTGGCTGCATCTCTGATCAGTCTTCTCCTTGTATGAGCTGAAAGTTTAGAGGGACGGCCAGGTCTTGGTAGATTTGCAGTGGTCTGATACTCCTTCCATTTCAATATTATCGCTTGCACAGTGCTCCTTGGGATGTTTAAAGCTTGGGAAATCTTTTTGTATCCAAATCCGGCTTTAAACTTCTTCACAACAGTATCTCGGACCTGCCTGGTGTGTTCCTTGTTCTTCATGATGCTCTCTGCGCTTTTAACGGACCTCTGAGACTATCACAGTGCAGGTGCATTTATACGGAGACTTGATTACACACAGGTGGATTGTATTTATCATCATTAGTCATTTAGGTCAACATTGGATCATTCAGAGATCCTCACTGAACTTCTGGAGAGAGTTTGCTGCACTGAAAGTAAAGGGGCTGAATAATTTTGCACGCCCAATTTTTCAGTTTTTGATTTGTTAAAAAAGTTTGAAATATCCAATAAATGTCGTTCCACTTCATGATTGTGTCCCACTTGTTGTTGATTCTTCACAAAAAAATACAGTTTTATATCTTTACGTTTGAAGCCTGAAATGTGGCAAAAGGTTGCAAAGTTCAAGGGGGCCGAATACTTTCGCAAGGCACTGTATATCCTTCTATCACACCTATACTGACACTTGCACACACACACACACACACACACACACACACACACACACACACACACACACACACACACACACACACACACACACACACACACACACACACACACACACACACACACACACACACACACACACACACACACACACACAGCTGCCATACTGTTTACTGCTAGCAGCCAGCAGGCAATCTCTATAAGTCCTGACATTAGAACTGCTGGGAGAAGCACCTGTGGGCCCTGAATAGACCAACGAGGATAAATAATCACTAAGCTTTGGCAACAACACACAACAAAGGAACATCCTTCACCAATGGTTGGGGGGGGGAAGGGGGGAACGATTAAAAAGTGTTAGTCGGTTGTTTTTTCCAGTATAGGGTTCAAGATTCCTGTAGAGATCCAACTGAGGAGCCCAATAAGGATCAGTGTTTTGTTGCTTTTTTTTGATTGGCTGCCTTGATTTAGCTTCCAAAGTGTTGCAATGTTGTGTTTGATTGTTTTAGCTGTACTTTAACCCTTCACAAACCATTCATAAGGCCTACAGTGCATTTGGAAAGTATTTCATTTTGTTAGGTTACGTCCTAAAATGTATTAAATCATTTTTTCCCTCATCAATCTAGACACAATACCTCATAATGACAAAGTAAAAACAGGTGTTTAGAAATGTTTGCAAATATATAGAAATAAAAAAACTGAAATATAACATTTACATAAGTATTCAGACCTTTTACGCAGTATATTGTTGAAGCCCCTTTGGCAGCGATTACCACGTCAAGTCTTCTTGGGTATGACGCTACAAGCTTGGCACACCTGTATTTGGGGAGTTTCCCCCAGTCTTCTCTGTAGATCCTCTCAAGTTTTGTCAGGTTGGATGGGGAGCGTCGCTGCACAGCTATTTTCAGGTCTCTCCAGAGATGTTCGATCGGATTCAAGTCCGGGCTCTGGCTGAGCAACTCAAGGACATTCAGAGAATTGTCATGAAGCCACTCTTGGGTTGTCTTGGCTGTGTGCTTAGGGTCGTTGTCCTGTTGGAAGGTAAAAACCTGAGAGATCTGGAGCAGGTTTTCATCAAGGATCTATCTATACTTTGCTCCATTCATCTTTCCCTTGATCCTGACTAGTCTCCCAGTCCCTGCCGCTGAAAAACATCCCCACAGCATGATGCTGCCACCACCATGCCTCACCCAAGGGATGATGCCAGGTTTCCTTCAGACGTGATGCTTGGCATTCAGGCCAAAGAGTTCAATACTGGTTTCATCAGACCAGAGAATCTTGTTTCTCATGGTCTGAGAGTCCTTTAGGTGCCTTTTGGCAAACTCCAAGTGGTCTGTCATGTGCCTTTTACTGAGGAGTGGTTTCAGTCTGGCCATTTTACCATAAAGGCCTGATTTGTGAAGTGCTGCAGGGATGGTTGTCCTTCTGGAAGGTTCTCCCATCTCCACAGAGGAACTCTGGAGCTTTGTCAGAGTGACCATTGGGTTCTTAGTCACCTCCCTGACCAAGGCCCTTCTCCCCTGATTGCTCAATTTGGCCGGGCGGCCAGCTCTAGGATAGAGTCTTGGTGGTTCCAAACTTCTTCCATTTAAGAATTATGGAGGCCACTGTGTGTTTGGGGACCTTCAATGTTGCAGAAATGTTTTGGTACCCTTCCCCAAATCTGTGCCTCGACACAATCCTCTTGAAGCTCTACGGACAATTCCTTCGACCTCATGGCTTAGTTTTTGCTCTTACATCACTGTCAACTGTGGGACTTTATATAGACAGGTGTGTGCATTTCCAAATCATATCCAATCAATTGAATTTACCACAGGTGGACTCCAATCAAGTTGTAGAAACATCTCAAGAATGATCAATGGAAACAGGATGCACCTGACCTCAATTTAGAGTCTCATAGCAAAGGGTCTGAATACTCATGTTATTTTTTTTTATACATTTGCAAACATTTCTAAAAGTCTGTTTTTGCTTTGTTGTTATGGGATATTGTGTGTAGATTGATGAGGAAAAAAATGTTAGAATCCATTTTAGGATAAGCCTGTAAAGTGGCAAAATGTGGAAAAAGTCAAGGGGTCTGAATACTTGATTTTCATATCAACTTACCTCACTGTTAATTAGTCATTCAGGACTTTGACAACCGTTATTTTCAGGCGGGGTCAACTTTTTAAGTAATTATTGAAATTAACTCACTTAAGCAGTCCTGATTCTTTCTGAATAAAGTAAGTTCCTAGTCAGTCAGTGGTAATAAGACATAATGGGTTATTAATGGGAGTGAGACCTCAGTGTCAGAGACCGCTACTGACCTAGAACCTGCTAATCCCATGGGCATGTTGTGAGTGTATGTGTGTGTGTGTGTGTGTGTGTGCCTGAGTCTCTAGGAAGCATTATTTTCAAGGGCTTAATCTCCTGTAGGAGACGGAGGTTTACAGAGACTTACTCTGTCCACTTCCACCTCCTCTCTGACAGCCGTTTAGATCAGCTAGTGTTTGACTGACTCTCTGGCTGGATGCACTGACAGCCAGTCCTGCTGCATCGTCAGCTATCCTTCAGTTTCTGCAGTGGCCTGGGATCAGTCCTTAGTGATTTCACTGCCTTGACTCACCACAGATCTTTTACAGCGGGAATCCACTTAAAGCTTTTGGAGTTTCCTTGTGAACCGTCAAGCAGGACTGGAGACATATTTCAAACCAGGACAGGATACTGAACAGGGACCTAAAGGGAATCAGGTGGGACCCACAAGTGACTCGCGACCCTCCGGTTTGGGAATCATTCATTGACTGGACGTAAGGCAGGACCTTGGGCCACCAGGCCTGTCTCTTCTCTCCTCTCTTTCCTTCAGCCTGTGGAGTAACTGGGCCTCAGGATGGAGTGCATAAAGCACATTATAAAGAGCATGGTCTCTGTGAAGGTTTGGGCGTACATCAAGGGCTACTGTAAACGCAACGGGTTGCTAACGCTCTCGGTCATCGCCGTGGTTTCTGGCTGTGTGCTCGGCTTCTCCCTCCGCAGCTTCAACCTCTCCACGCAGGTATGGAGGCGCGCACACACACACACGCACACACACACATTGAGTCATGCAACAAGGTTTTGGTTCTATTGGGCCTAAGGTTTATAGCACTCAGGCATCCTACAGGGAGATGTGATGAGCTTTGGGTCTTAGACGGGGGTAGTATTAACACAGAGGGCTCTGGGTGTTACAAATCCCTTTTGGCCCGACAGTCTAGGGGAGATGGTAATGAGACCCGTAACATAACTCATGCAATTTATAATAGTGACAAAGTAAAAGTGAGAACAAAATAACCACGACAACTGAAATCTACCGTCAAACTCAAGGTTTATTTGTAAACACACGGTAATGGGGGGAGCAGGAAAAGGGGCTGAGCTGGACCCAAGGAAAGAAACAATAAGTATTCAAAAACACCCCTAAGCTAGACTAGCCTACTTTAACAACAGCTAACTAACTAACCAAAAATACAGTGGGTGGTCCGCCCAGTTCTAACTAGGGTATTTAACTAAGTTTACCTAAGTTTACCAAAGTTTACCTACACACAGGATACTTGTATCCGTAACACTGGGTCTTAGACAGGGGTAGTGTTAACACAGAGGGCTTTGGGTCTTAGACGGGGGTAGTGTTAACACAGAGGGCTTTGGGTCTTAGATGGGGGTAGTGTTAACACAGAGGGCTCTGGGTCTTAGACGGGGGTAGTGTTAACACAGAGGGCTCTGGGTCTTAGACGGGGGTAGTGTTAACACAGAGGGCTCTGGGTCTTAGACGGGGGTAGTGTTAACACAGAGGGCTTTGGGTCTTAGACGGGGGTAGTGTTAACACAGAGGGCTCTGGGTCTTAGATGGGGGTAGTGTTAACACAGAGGGCTCTGGGTCTTAGACAGTGTGATAGTGTTAACACAGAGTGCTCTGGATCTTAGACAGAGGGATAGTAAACCACTGAGGGGTTGGTTGAGAGGGCCTTACACTGGGATAGTGCAGACGGAGACTAAAGAGAGAGTGACCAGCAAGACACTTTCACAACGGATAAAACCCTGTCTCACAAAGCTTGTACCATATTGTTGACATGGGAAACTACTCTGACTGCAGATTGATAACTGCTGTATTGAATTCAGAACAGATGCAATGCAACAATGTCAACTGAACCATAACCTGCACATCCCAGTTATACAGTACTGATTCAGCTAGCGACAGTAGAGGCTGGACCATTCAACTGCTCTACCTGGGTCGATAGTAGCCATGGTGATCCAACCCTTGACATCCACTATTTCAGTAGTGGATTAATGGGTCAGCAGCTTCTAATTATCTGACACACTGTTGTAATCTGCATCCGCGCTAACCTCAACCTGTCAACAAATACACAGCATCAAGCATAGCCCAATGGGAAAGCACGTCACCTGAGAATGATTGATTGATTGAACTTTATTAGTCATGTAAAATCCTGTAACACAATGTCAAACCAAAAATATATAACATACCATGCACCAGACCAAGAAGTGGGTTTGACTTAGCTGGCCTGGTACAATGGAACCAACAGAATAGTCCCTAAAGTGCAAACGGTGCACACCTCATGTATTTGAAAGTATTTTACCAACTGTATGTATTTGCCCCAGGTCTGCCATGTACAGCTTGTCCCCTGACCCAGAGTGTTGTGTGTCTCCCCTTTCCAGGCTAAGATCTACTTCTCGTTCCCTGGAGAACTGCTGATGAGGATGTTGAAGATGCTGATCCTGCCTCTCATCACATCCAGGTAACACATCATCACTACTGTCTGTTCCCCATGTCCCTACTGCTCTTCTCCCTGGTCTAAACCACAACCCATGCTACTTCAATAGAACGCTCTATACATTTATAATGGAATAAGACGCTAATCGAATACTCTATGGATTCTAATGGAATACAACACTAAATGAATACTCTAGGAGTTGTAAAGAAAGAGAATGCTATCAGAATGCTGTACGACTCCCGATGAAATAGAACATTCACAGCATTGCATTTCATCAGGATTCGTACAGTATTCTGATAGCATTCTCTTTCTTTACAACTCCTAGAGTATTCATAGCATTCTAACGGAAAAGAGCGCTAAATTAAATAGCTCATTAAATAGAACGCTATCAGAATGTTCTCTGAATTTGAATGGAATACAACAGTCACTGAATGCTCTATGAATCCTAACTCCGTGGCCAGTCTGATGTCGGGGCTGTCAGCCATGGACACTAAGGCCAGCGGGCGGCTGGGGGTGCTAACCATCACTTACTACCTGTGGACCACCTTCATCGCTGTCATCGTCGGCATCATCCTGGTGCTGGTCATCCACCCTGGTACGGGCACAGAGAAGGACGGGCACAGAGCAGGGTCAGGGCCCGTTATGACTTCTGCTGATGCTCTGCTGGACCTCATCAGGTACATATACACGCAAGCAAGCATTTACGCACACACGGACGCACGCATGCAAACACGCACGGACAGACACACAAATGCGCATGAATGTACATACACATGGTGAAGTATCTTGAGCGGCATATTTGAATAGGGTGGCCCACAGACACATTGCCTCTATCAGTAGTTGGCTGTACCAGATTCCAGAGTTTCCTGTCTTTAGTCAGTCTAAGATGTTTAGCACCCACCTTTTCATCCTTAACATCCCTCATGGGAGGAGATTCCAGATTTCCACCAGACTCAGGCAACAGATTCTGACTGCTCTGCTAACACAGACGTTCGAAAGAATCAAATATTTTATATTTGATTCTTCCTGTCGGGGTTTGTGTGGATTAACTCATAAATAAACCAGTCAACCAGTGAACTCAGTGAACTCCAGTTTTCCTCAGCTAAGTATAAACCATAAAGGTTGTGTAGGCCTGGGATTCAACAACAGGCGCTTTGTATACAAGCGCATTGCATTATTGGAGAAATGTTGGTGGATATTGCATTCATGGTAAACGCTGCGGATTCCAGCTCAAGCGTAAATTACCTTTAAAAGTCAAGAGCAATGGGCTTGTCCTTTGACTGAATCCCCAACCTGGTCTCAGAGCATTTCGTATTATTCTGTACGTAAATCCGGGACAGCCCATGTAGTAGGATATGTTACGTTTTGTAATGTATGTATTCATTTGTGGATGTCCATCACCCATTTCGTATGATATGCTACGATTACAATTTGTATTATGTGTTACGAATTTGTAAAAATAATGATATGTTACGAAATTCTAGCAAGGTGGCTAGATGGCTAATTTTAGCTAGCTGGCTAACGTTAGCTAGGCTAGGGGTTAGGGGTTAAGGTTAGGGTTAACTTTAGGAGTTAGGTTAAAAGGTTTACGGTTTATGATTTGGGGAAGGGTTAGCTAAAAGGGTTAAGACCCTGCTGGCTAAATAGCCTCCTAATACTGACTCTTCAAGGAATCAGATCTTTTCTTTTTCTGTTACCAACAGTGTTGTGGTTCTGTGTGGATTGAATCATTTTAAACCAGTAAACCAGTACAGAACCAGTGAAATCCGGTCCACCCCAGTCCCCTTAGTACAGCTAAATACAGCTACCTGGAAGCTTGTATTAAGTAGGGGTCTTTAGGTCGTAAATAGCATTTAAAACAGCAACACCAGTACACGGTCATTTAGCTCACGTGGTTTGAGGGATTTGCACGTTTGGGACTGTTCTATTGGTTATATTGTTCACATTCACTTCTGAAACAAGTCAACCCTCCAGCGGGCCATGGGTTAATAATAGGCATCATTAGGGGAGAGTGGGGTAAGTTGAGCCATTTTTTACATTCAGTATCACTCAGTCAAGGGAAATACATCATTATTTCTAACAAAGATACTGTATCCACATATATTTCAGCATGTATCCCTGGAAAAACATAGCTTTTCCAAAAAAAAAGTGGTTTCTTGGCACAACTTACTCTGGGTGTGGGGGTAAATTAAGCCGCCTGAAATTTCTCTACTGAATGAAAAATGACCACTACCTTTTTAAAACCATGTCTATTTTCCCAACCATGTCTATTTCCCAACCACAATTCCACACAATCACTTTTTGTATTTTGGTCATTTTAAGCATCTTTTAACACAGGCTTAACACCTAATTAACACTGTACTTTTAAAAACTATTTTAACATAGACCAGCCCCTGTTGTTACCTCATATCCCAGCAAAAATGCAAGCATTATGAAACCTCTAACATAATAAATATATTTGACTTGGTGAAAATCTATTTTTTGGAACTAACTTGCTTACTACTTTTTCCATGTGGTTTCTTCCTTCACAGATTCCATAAAATCATGACCTCATCCTAAATATTTGGTCAAATTATATATTTGGGTGGCTCGACTTACCCCTTTGGCTCAAAGTACCCCAGTGACGACTAAGTCTCTATCTTCTCAGAACACACCGTGTCCTAAATGCTTTGCCCAGAACACACTGCACAATGCGTGTCGAGGATCGGCAGTGGCTTAGGCCCCCTGTGTGAAGAATCCTCCAAAGCCCAGAGGATTATGGGTATTTTTAGTGAAAGCTGTGTACGGGCGGGCGGATGTAGGCTGTATGACTGTCAGAGGTGCTTTAGATCATTTGTCACACGTCTGATAGGCTGACTGGCCCTGGTGCAGTGGCCTTAACATGATCCTTTATGAATACAGGCCTCCTAATGATGAGGACTCTTAACCACCAACACAGGCAACCAGCCTGGAGATGTTACCACATAAGTCTTTCTGAGACAGGGGACCTCTTTGCTTCTGGCCGGACCTGGAGAAATTGACGCTGCTCAGGATAAAATTGAGACGATAACAGAAAGCAGATACCCCAACCTTCTGACTCGTTATATGCTCAGTGTGACAGGACAGGGCTACCGGAATACAGGGTCAGCAGAATAGAATAGATAGTCCACCTGAAGGTAGAGATTTCACTTAAAAAATCTGAACAAATCATATATGACAATATAACATCACACATCATATAAACAGTATTATTATCACCCCCATTACTCAGGGAATAACTCCCATCATATAAACAGTATTATTATCACCCCATTACTCAGGGAATAACTCCTATCATATAAACAGTATTATTATCACCCCATTACTCAGGGAATAACTCCCATCATATAAACAGTATTATTATCACCCCATTACTCAGGGAATAACTCCCATCATATCCAATACTGTTGTAGACTTTATGATTTACATGTTATTCTCCCTTTGACAGGAACATGATTCCCTCCAATCTGATAGAGGCAACTTTTCAACAGTACCGTACAGACCTGGTGCCCATAGTGGCCTCCAGTTTGGTGGAGTCCCAGGCCAACTACGTCTACGTGATGCCCGACCACAACAACCCTCAGCTGGGCCACCCGGTCTTCCTGGAGATCACCCCAGCTCCAGACATCAAGTACAAGATCGTCCCTGGCCACAGCTCTGGCATGAACGTACTGGGGATTGTCATCTTCTCTGCTACTATGGGTGAGACACACACACACACACACACACATATAGTATGCATGAATGAACACACACAAATGACACACTGGATACACAAGTACACACACACGCCCTTCCAATCACGCCTGCTCCTGTGTTTTCTCTGTGCAGGCCTGCTCCTGGGGAAGATGGGCGAGAGAGGCGCTCCATTGGTCAATGTGTGTCAGTGTGTCAACGAGTGTGTTATGAAGATCATCAATGCTGCCATGTGGTGAGTTGTTGAGACACACAGCAGTCACCTGTCTGAACTCTCCTTCACATGTAAAGGTCTGGTAATCCTGATCTGGAGGATTGAGAATGGGAGGATTCATTTAGATTGAGATTGGATCTCACCAACACATCTTCCTCCTACCCCCCTCTCCCTTAGTCATTAGCTCAGTATATGCATTTCAGGTGTGGCAGGTCATCAAGGTGAGCCAGGTCAACCCAGAGCTGCTTGAGTTCTTAGGAAGCCCAAAGCTCAGGGGGCATGACAACGCCTGGTGGACAGAGACAGAATCACAAGGGCCCGTTGCTTGCCTCATTTATTTTGAGGTATTTATAATTTATTGATCTTTTTCCAGGTATTTCCCTTTCGGCATTGTGTTCCTGGTAGCAGGGAAGATCCTGGACATGCATGACCCCGCCCACCTGGGAGAGAAGCTGGGGATGTACTTCATCACAGTGTTAGCCGGCCTGTTTGTCCATGGACTCATCCTGCTGCCGCTCTTCTACTTTGTAATCACACGCAAAAACCCCTTCACCTACATCAGAGGCCTGCTACAGGCTCTGGTCATCGCCCTGGCAACCTCCTCCAGTTCTGCCACCCTGCCCATCACCATGAAGTGTCTGTTGGAGAACTGTGGAGTGGACAGACAGATCGCCAGGTTTGTCCTTCCAGTGGGAGCCACCATCAACATGGATGGGACAGCCCTCTACGAGGCCGTGGCAGCCATTTTTATCGCTCAGGTCAACGAGTACGAACTGGACTTTGGTCAGCTGGTCACCATCAGGTCAGGACTGTCTACACAAGAGCTCTCTCTGTTACTCTCTTAGTTACTTTGTGTCACAGCAACCACACATTCGCATGCACGCTTGCACGTGCGCGCACACACACACACACACACACACGCACACACACACACACACACACCCTGACCCTGCTCTTGTCTCTTCAGTATCACAGCAACAGCGGCCAGTATCGGGGCTGCTGGGATTCCGCAGGCGGGCCTGGTTACCATGGTGATCGTCTTGACCTCTGTGGGGCTGCCGCCCGCTGACATCACACTGATCGTGGCCATCGACTGGGTCCTGTAAGTGTCTGAACGTGAGAGTGTTTGTGGACTGGGTCCTGTAAGTGTCTGACCGTGAGAGTGTTTGTGGACTGGGTCCTGTAAGTGTCTGACCGTGAGAGTGTTTGTGGACTGGGTCCTGTAAGTGTCTGACCGTGAGAGTGTTTGTGGACTGGGTCCTGTAAGTGTCTGACCGTGAGAGTGTTTGTGGACTGGGTCCTGTAAGTGTCTGACCGTGAGAGAGTTTGTGGACTGGGTCCTGTAAGTGTCTGACCGTGAGAGTGTTTGTGGACTGGGTCCTGTAAGTGTCTGACCGTGAGAGTGTTTGTGGACTGGGTCCTGTAAGTGTCTGACCGTGAGAGTGTTTGTGGACTGGGTCCTGTAAGTGTCTGACCGTGAGAGTGTTTGTGGACTGGGTCCTGTAAGTGTCTGACCGTGAGAGTGTTTGTGGACTGGGTCCTGTAAGTGTCTGACCGTGAGAGTGTTTGTGGACTGGGTCCTGTAAGTGTCTGACCATGAGAGTGTTTGTGGACTGGGTCCTGTAAGTGTCTGACCGTGAGAGTGGTTGTGGACTGGGTCCTGTAAGTGTCTGACCGTGAGAGTGGTTGTGGACTGAGTCCTGTAAGTGTCTGACCGTGAGAGTGTTTGTGGACTGGGTCCTGTAAGTGTCTGACCGTGAGAGTGTTTGTGTCTGGCAGGGATCGTTTCAGGACCATGATCAATGTGTTGGGAGACGCTCTGGCTGCAGGCATCATGTGTCACCTCTGTAAGAAGGACTTTGAGAGGAGGGAGTCAAACGCTAACTCTGCCCGGGTAACAACTCTATACCAGCTTTACACTGACCCCAGCCCTAACTCCTCTACAATACAACTCTATACTACCTTTACACTGACCCCAGCACTAACCCCTCTACAATACAACTATATACCACCTTTACACTAACCCCAGCACTAACCCCTCTACAATACAACTATATACCACCTTTACACTAACCCCTCTACAATACAACTCTATACCACCTTTACACTAACCCCTCTACAATACAACTATATACTACCTTTACACTGACCTCTCTACAATACAACTATATACCACCTTTACACTGACCCCAGCCCTAAGCCCTCTACAATACAACTATATACCACCTTTACACTGACCTCTCTACAATACAACTATATACCACCTTTACACTAACCCCTCTACAATACAACTATATACCACCTTTACACTGACCTCTCTACAATACAACTATATACCAACTTTACACTGACCCCAGCCCTAACCCCTCTACAATACAACTATATACCACCTTTACACTGACCCCAGCCCTAACCCCTCTACAATTGTCACGTTTCTTCAAAATCGAACCCAGAAGCAGACCAGGACAAGGAGAGTAGGAAGAAGGTGAGTATTTATTTACAAGTGAATGTGAGTAGGTAGATATATCCAGCGCAGCGTGGACCCCATCTTCTGGTTGGCTCTCTCCGCCTGACCATTAGATTGGGGGTGAAATCCAGATGTGAGACTGACTGTAGCTCCAATGGCCAAACAGAAGGACTTCCAGACAGCAGAGGTAAACTGAGGACCACGGTCAGAAACAATGTCACAGGGCAACCCGTGGACCCTGAACACCTCCCTAACCAGGATCTCGGACGTCTCAGTGGCAGAAGGCAGCTTGGAGAGGGGAACAAAGTGGGCAAACTTGCTGAATCTATCCACAATGGTCAGAATAACCGTGTTACCAACAGAAGAGGGCAACCCCGTGACAAAATCCAGGGCCAGATGCGACCAAGGTCGCCGGGGAATAGGTAGGGGGTGAAGAAGCCCAGAGCTGGCCCGATTGGTACTCTTATTCTGCGCACAAACAGGACAAGCGGCAACAAACCTCCGGGTATCTTCTCCCATGGCAGGCCACCAAAATCGTCTGCGCAGTAACGCCATAGTCCGAGCAACACCAGGGTGACAAGCTATCTTGCTGGCGTGGGACCACTGAAGGACAGCAGAACGAACCGACTCAGGCACGAACAACCGACCGGGTGGACCGTTATCGGGCCCGGGCTGTGTCCGAAGAGCCGCCATCACCTCCTCCTCAATCCTCCATGTAACGGCTCCCACGACAACGTTCTGGGGAAGAATCATCTCAGTCTTGGCCCCACTCTCCTCCGTCTTGGAGAACATCCGGGACAGGGCGTCCGCCTTCCCGTTCTTCGACCCAGGTCGGAACGTCAGGGAAAAATTGAAGCGTCCAAAAAACAAAGCCCACCGGGCCTGACGGGAGTTGAGACGTTTAGCCGATTGCACGTAAGCCAGATTCTTGTGGTCAGTCCAGACCACAAACGGTTGCTCCGCTCCCTCCAACCAGTGACGCCACTCCTCCAAGGCGAGCTTCACAGCGAGAAGCTCCCGGTTACCCACATCGTAGTTTCTTTCAGCTGGAGAAAGACGACAAGAGTAGAAGGCGCAGGGATGGAGTTTACCGTCAGTGGAGCTACGCTGGGACAGGATGGCGCCCACCCCCACATCAGACGCATCCACCTCCACAACGAACTGACGGGAAGTGTCAGGTTGAGAGAGAATCGGGGCGTTGGTGAATCGGCTCTTCAAATCTAGAAATGCTCGGTCTGCCTCAGGAGACCAACAGAACTTTCTGGTGCAAGACGCCAGTACAGTTAAAGGGGCGGCCACCCGGCTGTAATCACGGATAAACCTCCGATAAAAATGTGCAAACCCCAGGAATCTCTGGAGCTGCAATCTCGTACCGGGCTGGACCCAATCCCGAACCGCCCGAACCTTCTCTTGGTCCATCTTGATCTCTCCCCTGGAGATAATGTACCCGAGGAAGGACGTCGTGTGGGCGTGAAAATCGCACTTCTCAGCCTTCACGAACAGACGGTTCTCCAATAACCGCTGCAGGACCTGCTTGACATGCTGAACGTGGCTAGAAAGCTCCTTCGAGAAGATGAGGATATCATCCAGGTAAACGAACACAAAAATACCAATCATATCTCTCAGAACGTCATTCACCATACTTTGGAACACAGCAGGAGCGTTGGTCAGTCCAAACGGCATCACCTGGTACTCGAAATGTCCCATCGGAGTATTGAACCCAGTCAACCACTCGTCCTCCTCCTTGATCCGAACCAAATGATAAGCATTACGTAAATCAAGCTTCGTAAAAACCGTAGCACCCTGTAAAGAATCGAAAGCCGAGCTCATCAAGGGCAGGGGATACTTGTTCTTGACCGTAATATCATTCAAACCCCGATAATCAATACACGGTCGAAGAGAGCCATCCTTCTTGCTCACAAAAAAAAATCCTGCTCCCAGAGGTGATGACGAGGGCCGAATGAGACTTGCAGCTAGAGACTCCTTGATGTAGGTCTCCAAGGCCTCACGTTCAGGTCGTGAGATACTGTATAACCGTCCCTTGGGAAAGGCGGCTCCAGGAAACAGATTAATCGCACAGTCATAAGGTCGGTGGGGAGGAAGGGACTGAGCCTTCTGTTTACTGAATACTTCACCCAACTCGTGATATGTTTCTGGAACCAGGGACAAATCAGGAGGAGCAGAGGCACTGACCTGACTGGAAATGGCAGGAGAACAGGCAGTCCTAAGACAGTTAGCATGACAATCAATGCTCCAACTAGTTATCTTACCCGTCACCCAATCAAACGAGGGATTGTGTTCCTTCAGCCAGGGGTAACCAAGAACCAGAGGAACATGGGGCGAGGACAGAATGAAGAAGGAGATAAATTCTGAATGATTCCCCGACAACAACATCTTAACCGGTTCAGTCCTCATAGTGATCCGTGCCAGACTACTGCCGTTCAGAGTGGTTGCTTCAATGGCTTCCGGCAATTGCTCCTTGGAAAGCCCCAGCTGTTCCACCAAGTCGGCATCAATAAAGCTGCCATCGGCACCTGAATCGATAAAAGCGTTCATCTCTAAGCTCTGATCCTTATTCATAAGGGTCGCAGGAAAACGGGGTCTGACAGGATTCTTGAGAGGTTGAAACTGGCTCGCTAAAATTCCTCCCAAAACTAGCGAGCCGGGCAGTTTAACGAGTGCTGTGGACAAGCGGAGATGTAATGTCCTGAGCTACCACAGTAGAGACAGCTGTTGGTCTCACGTCTACGTTGGCGCTCCTCCTTAGTTAGCCCGTGTCTCCCCACTTGCATTGGTTCAGGATCTGGTGGCAAGACCCCTCCACTAATCCCGTGTGGGGAATAACGATCAATATGTTCTGGTTCACTTCCTGAACCGAATGGTAACAGAGTTGCTGATTGATTGGATGGGCCCCACTGCTTCTGCCTCCTTCTCTCTCGGACTCTATTATCTACCCGAATAGATAAAGTGACCAAGCTGTCTAGGTCACTAGGCTCTGGATAAGATATCAGCTCGTCCTTGAGTTGCTCCGACAACCCCTGGTAAAAAGCCGCTTGTAGTGACTCCTCATTCCAACCACTCTCCACAGACAATGTCCTGAACTCGATCATAAAGTCTGCCACACTGCGAGCTCCTTGGCGAAGAGTGAACAAACGTTTAGCTGCGTCCTTACCTCGGACTGGATGGTCAAAAAGCCTTCTCATCTCTCCCGTGAATTCCTGGTATGAAGCCATGCAGGTCTCCTGTCGTTCCCAAACGGCTGAAGCCCATTCCAGAGCTCTTCCACGCAGCAGTTCAATAACAAAGGCTATCCTAGCCTTGTCAGTGGCGTAAGAATGGGGCTGCAGATCAAACATTAACCCCCACTGCATAAGAAACAAACGGCATCTTCCCAAATCCCCTTCATATTTATCAGGCGTCGGTACCTTGGGTTCACGGAAGGAAACCGCATCAGACACGGCAGGTGAGATGGGTGAAACAGGTGGTGAATGAATCGCCAGCAAACTGAGCTGATCCTGGATTTGTGTCAAGCTAGCAGATAAATTCTGGATTGCACCCGCTATCTCCTGTAGCGCCGTCTTGTGTTGTCCCAATATCTTCCCCTGCTGGGTAATGGCATGGCAAACGGAATCCAGGTCCGCTGGGTTCATCCTTGGCCGGATCGTTCTGTCACGTTTCTTCAAAATCGAACCCAGAAGCAGACCAGGACAAGGAGAGTAGGAAGAAGGTGAGTATTTATTTACAAGTGAATGTGAGTAGGTAGATATATCCAGGTGGCGTAGCGGGCAGCGGTGGTGAGTTGATGGGAGTAAATAGGTGGATCCAATGGGGAAGCGGAATCCTCCGACGACCAGGCGGGAATGGGGTAAATGATCCGGGTGAGTAACTGAAGACAGAACAAACGGAGGTAAGTTGAAGGCAAGCAAGACGTACAAAACAACAAAACAAATTCTATCCAACTTGAGGCTGATACTATGGCACAACATACTGTTCATGGCTAACGATCCGGCAGGGAATGGTTGTCAGGTCCGGGCTTATGAAGAGGAGAGATGATGATCAGGACCAGGTGTGCAGATAGCTGATGGGATACAGGTGCGGGTAATCAGAACTCCCAACTGGCTACATTGCCCGGCAACCAGACAGGGTGCGTTCCAGGACACCGGAAAAAACACTCCAGGACAGAACACTGGCAAAAAACAGACTCAGGAAACGGGATTCGTTACAACAATACAACTATATACTACCTTTACACTGACCCCAGCCCTAACCTCTCTACAATACAACTATATACCACCTTTACACTGACCCCAGCCCTAAGCCCTCTACAATACAACTATATACCACCTTTACACTAACCCCTCTACAATACAACTATATACCACCTTTACACTGACCCCAGCCCTAACCCCTCTACAATACAACTATATACCACCTTTACACTAACCCCTCTACAATACAACTCTATACCACCTTTACACTGACCTCTCTACAATACAACTATATACCACCTTTACACTGACCCCAGCCCTAACCCCTCTACAATACAACTCTATACCACCTTTACACTGACCCCAACCCTAAGCCCTCTACAATACAACTATATACCACCTTTACACTAACCCCTCTACAATACAACTATATACCACCTTTACACTGACCTTTCTACAATACAACTATATACCACCTTTACACTGACCCCAGCCCTAACCCCTCTACAATACAACTTCTATACCACCTTTACACTGACCCCAACCCTAAGCCCTCTACAATACAACTATATACCACCTTTACACTAACCCCTCTACAATACAACTCTATACTACCTTTACACTGACCCCAGCACTAACCCCTCTACAATACAACTATATACCACCTTTACACTGACCCCAGCCCTAAGCCCTCTACAATACAACTATATACCACCTTTACACTGACCTCTCTACAATACAACTATATACCACCTTTACACTGACCCCCGCCCTAACCCCTCTACAATACAACTATATACCACCTTTACACTGATCCCAGCACTAACCCCTCTACAATACAACTATATACTACCTTTACACTGACCCCAGCCCTAACCCCTCTACAATACAACTATATACCACCTTTACACTGACCCCAGCCCTAACCCCTCTACAATACAACTATATACTACCTTTACACTAACCCCAACCCTAACCTCTCTACAATACAACTATATACTACCTTTACACTGACCCCAGCCCTAACCTCTCTACAATACAACTATATACCACCTTTACACTGACCCCAGCCCTAAGCCCTCTACAATACAACTATATACCACCTTTACACTAACCCCTCTACAATACAACTCTATACTACCTTTACACTGACCCCAGCCCTAAGCCCTCTACAATACAACTATATACCACCTTTACACTGACCTCTCTACAATACAACTATATACTACCTTTACACTGACCCCAGCCCTAAGCCCTCTACAATACAACTATATACCACCTTTACACTGACCCCAGCCCTAAGCCCTCTACAATACAACTATATACCACCTTTACACTAACCCCTCTACAATACAACTCTATACTACCTTTACACTGACCCCAGCACTAACCCCTCTACAATACAACTATATACCACCTTTACACTGACCCCAGCCCTAAGCCCTCTACAATACAACTATATACCACCTTTACACTGACCTCTCTACAATACAACTATATACCACCTTTACACTGACCCCAGCCCTAACCCCTCTACAATACAACTCTATACCACCTTTACACTGACCCCAACCCTAAGCCCTCTACAATACAACTATATACCACCTTTACACTAACCCCTCTACAATACAACTATATACCACCTTTACACTGACCTCTCTACAATACAACTATATACCACCTTTACACTGACCCCCGCCCTAACCCCTCTACAATACAACTATATGCCACCTTTACACTGACCCCAGCCCTAACCCCTCTACAATACAACTATATACCACCTTTACACTGATCCCAGCACTAACCCCTCTACAATACAACTATATACTACCTTTACACTGACCCCAGCCCTAACCCCTCTACAATACAACTATATACCACCTTTACACTGACCCCAGCCCTAACCCCTCTACAATACAACTATATACTACCTTTACACTAACCCCAACCCTAACCTCTCTACAATACAACTATATACTACCTTTACACTGACCCCACCCCTAACCTCTCTACAATACAACTATATACCACCTTTACACTGACCCCAGCCCTAAGCCCTCTACAATACAACTATATACCACCTTTACACTAACCCCTCTACAATACAACTCTATACTACCTTTACACTGACCCCAGCCCTAAGCCCTCTACAATACAACTATATACCACCTTTACACTGACCTCTCTACAATACAACTATATACTACCTTTACACTGACCCCAGCCCTAAGCCCTCTACAATACAACTATATACTACCTTTACACTAACCCCATTCCTAACCCCTCTACAATACAACTATATACTACCTTTACACTGACCCCAGCCCTAACCCCTCTACAATACAACTATATACCACCTTTACACTGACCCCAGCCCTAAGCCCTCTACAATACAACTATATACTACCTTTACACTGACCCCAGCCCTAACCCCTCTACAATACAACTATATACTACCTTTACACTGACCCCAGCCCTATGCCCTCTACAATACAACTCTATAATACCAGGTTTTAGTGTGTTTGAATCTGCTCTTCGACTAACTGTCTTCTCTCTCTCTCTCTCTCTCTCTCTCTCTGTGTGTTCTGTGTTTTGTGCAGAGGGACACAGTGATCTCCTTCGGTGGCCAGAGTGTCCAGAGTTGTGCCCTGTCCGAAGCTCCTCTCATGGACTATGCCCATCGCTGTGACTATGTCTACGAGGTGGAAGGTGACTGTGTCACAGAGAGATCTGGCCCCACTTACAACCTGTGTCAAGTTTAGGAGAAACCTGTTCCCTGTTACAACCTGTGACCTGTGTTACAAAGAAACCGGTCCCCGGCTGCAACCCGTATCACAGAGAATCTGGTCCCCTTCTACATGCTGTCACAAACAAACCCGTCCCCAGCTACAAACTGTTTGGTCTGAGACACTTTCACTGGACAGACAGCAGGGGGCACTGCCCGCCTTCAACAGAGACATTTCTATTTACATGAATATACATAGTTGTCCTGATATCAATGGCTTTGGACTGGGGAATTACAATGGGACTGGGAAACAACCCTGCACTGAAACAGAGTTTGCACTTTTCTGATGTGCATTTATCAGGAGTTGACTATAATGTATTCATAATGTTCTCTGATGGATCAGTTGGTTGATGATGTGCTCACACCACTAATTGTTGTGCGGTTGATTCCCGCACATGCAGTAAGTCGCTTTGGTAAATGTTCAACTATTTACTGTCTGATGATCACACCTGTGCCATGATGAGGAAGCAGGTTTTCCTCATCGTTTTGTGACTGGCTATCTAGGCTACTGTAACCTACCAGTGACAGGGACTTACTTATACATTAGGTCCACTAGGGTGCATGTTATGTCCGAGTCAGTTTTCCTTCTTTAGCTCAATGCAGATTCCGCTCAGGACACCATTTTGGTGCCACAATGTACTGCAGCACAGAGCACTTTTTAGGCAACCAGGTGGCATTATGGACACCATTTTGGTTCAATGTGCTGCTGACTGTGAAGATAGATGACAAGCACTTTCAGAGTTTTTTGAAACCTTGTTTGGTATCAGAATGGTTATAGATACTTGCATGAAGATGCAATATTTAGGGCAGGAGTATTCAACTCTGACCCTACGAGGTCCAGAGCCAGCTGGTTTTCTGTTCTACCTGCTAATTAATTACACCCATCTGGTGTCCCGGGTCTAAATCAGGCCCTGATTAGAGGGGAACAGTGAAAACATGCAGTGGAACTGACTTCTGAGGTCCAGAGTTGAGTTTGAGGGTTCTAGAGATATAACAGTAGTTTAAAACAAATGTGAGTGTGACTACTGATTATTTAGTCATATTTTTTTTTTTATGGTTTAAACTTAAATGTTGCATTTGGACATTTTTATTTTCCAGTTAGGTTTTGGAGTTGCCTTAAAATGTTCTTAATAACTGGTCACCGTTGCAGAGAATGTTGCAACCACGAAAGTGCTGAAATTGACAGAACTTAATACTGAAAATGTGTTTAAATATAGTCAGTGACTAGGGGTAAATCCTCTCGTCGTTACCTCTGTTAACCTAATTATAACAAACACAGAATGGTTAACTGATATTTCAATGTCTTATTGGTAGATTTACTGTAGATTTCACTGTAATGTACATCTTTGACCACCTAGGATCTAGAAGAAACTTCTCAAAATGTTTTTACATACAAATGAAAATTACTGTGGTGTCCATGCAAGATACTTGTCTTGTACATTGTTATGTTCTAATCCAATTTGAAATGTAATGATTTGAGCATAACTTTTCCCCCCACCTCACAGTACACACAATAAGCCAAAAGGACGATCCTGCTGAGCTTTATAAAGCTTACAGATATTTTATTCAAAGTAATTGTGTGTTAGACAGGTTCTGAACAGGCCTTCCTTCAAAACCAAACAGAGGAAATCAAAATGAATCCATTAACAAAGTCAAAAGGAACACACTCCAACACAAAAAAATGTACAAACATGTAAAACTACATACAAGTCAAATAAATTACGTCTTTGTGCCTCCACTGCTGTTGCCAGGTTCTTCCATCTCTCCCACATAAATTAAGGCTAAAAACAGAGGTTAACCATAATCTATTTACTCCAGTAAACCCACTAGCATTTCAACATAGTAGCACTGAGAAGCTAGCAAAGCAAGAGCTGATTAGTATAACTCAATAGAAAAATATCAAAAGGATGAGAACAAAGAGTCAAGCAAGTGAACCACTCCCCCTCTAGTGGTCGTTTCTGGTTCAGAATAACCACTCCCCCTCTAGTGGTCATTTCTGGTTCAGAATAACCACTCCCCCTCTAGTGGTCATTTCTGGTTCAGAATAACCACTCCCCCTCTAGTGGTCGTTTCTGGTTCAGAATAACCACTCCCCCTCTAGTGGTCGTTTCTGGTTCAGAATAACCACTCCCCCTCTAGTGGTCGTTTCTGGTTCAGAATAACCACTCCCCCTCTAGTGGTCATTTCTGGTTCAGAATAACCACTCCCCCTCTAGTGGTAATTTCTGGTTCAGAACAACCACTCCCCCTCTAGTGGTCATTTCTGGTTCAGAATAACCACTCTCTCCAGCGCTGTTTCTGGTTCAGAATAACCACTCTCTCTTGCGCTGTTTCTGGTTCAGAATAACCACTCTCTCTAGTGGTCGTTTCTGGTTCAGAATAACCACTCCACCTCTAGTGGTCGTTTCTGGTTCAGAATAACCACTCCACCTCTAGTGGTCGTTTCTGGTTCAGAATAACCACTCCACCTCTAGTGGTCGTTTCTGGTTCAGAATAACCACTCCACCTCTAGTGGTCGTTTCTGGTTCAGAATAACCACTCCACCTCTAGTGGTCGTTTCTGGTTCAGAATAACCACTCTCTCTAGTGGTTGTTTCTGGTTCAGAATAACCACTCTCTCGTGCTGTTTTTTGCTTCATAATAACCACTCTCTCTAGTGGTCGTTTCTGGTTCAGAATAACCACTCTCTCTAGTGGTCGTTTCTGGTTCAGAATAACCACTCTCTCTAGTGGTCGTTTCTGGTTCAGAATAACCACTCCCCCTCTAGTGGTCGTTTCTGGTTCAGAATAACCACTCTCTCTAGTGGTCGTTTCTGTTTCAGAATAACCACTCTCTCTAGTGGTCGTTTCTGGTTCAGAATAACCACTCCCCCTCTAGTGGTCGTTTCTGGTTCAGAATAACCACTCTCTCTAGTGGTCGTTTCTGGTTCAGAATAACCACTCTCTCTAGTGCTGCTTCTGGTTCAGAATAACTACTCTCTCTTTTGCTGTTTCTGGTTCAGAATAACCACTCTCTCTAGTGGTCGTTTCTGGTTCAGAATAACCACTCCCCCTCTAGTGGTCGTTTCTGGTTCAGAATAACCACTCCCCCTCTAGTGGTCATTTCTGGTTCAGAATAACCACTCTCTCTAGTGGTCATTTCTGGTTCAGAATAACCACTCTCTCTAGTGGTCGTTTCTGGTTCAGAATAACCACTCTCTCTAGTGGTCATTTCTGGTTCAGAACAACCACTCTCTCTAGTGGTCGTTTCTGGTTCAGAATAACCACTCTCTCTAGTGGTGGTTTCTGGTTCAGAATAACCACTCTCTCTAGTGGTCGTTTCTGGTTCAGAATAACCACTCCCCCTCTAGTGGTCGTTTCTGGTTCAGAATAACCACTCTCTCTAGTGCTGTTTATGGTTCAGAATAACCACTCCCCCTCTAGTGGTCGTTTCTGGTTCAGAATAACCACTCCCCCTCTAGTGGTCGTTTCTGGTTCAGAATAACCACTCCCCCTCTAGTGGTCGTTTCTGGTTCAGAATAACCACTCCCCCTCTAGTGGTCGTTTCTGGTTCAGAATAACCACTCTCTCTAGTGCTGTTTATGGTTCAGAATAACCACTCCCCCTCTAGTGGTCGTTTCTGGTTCAGAATAACCACTCCCCCTCTAGTGGTCGTTTCTGGTTCAGAATAACCACTCCCCCTCTAGTGGTCGTTTCTGGTTCAGAATAACCACTCCCCCTCTAGTGGTCGTTTCTGGTTCAGAATAACCACTCTCTCTAGTGCTGTTTATGGTTCAGAATAACCACTCCCCCTCTAGTGGTCGTTTCTGGTTCAGAATAACCACTCCCCCTCTAGTGGTCGTTTCTGGTTCAGAATAACCACTCTCTCTATTGCCGCTTCTGGTTCAGAATAACCACTCTCTCTAGTGCCGTTTCTGGTTCAGAATAACCACTCTCTCTAGTGCCATTTCTGGTTCAGAATAACCACTCTCTCGTGCTGTTTTTCGCTTCATAATAACCACTCTCTCTAGTGGTTGTTTCTGGTTCAGAATAACCACTCTCTCTAGTGCCGCTTCTGGTTCAGAATAACCACTCTCTCTAGTGCCGTTTCTGCTTCAGAATAACCACTCTCTCTAGTGCCATTTCTGGTTCAGAATAACCACTCTCTCGTGCTGTTTTTCGCTTCATAATAACCACTCTCTCTAGTGGTTGTTTCTGGTTCAGAATAACCACTCCACCTCTAGTGGTCGTTTCTGGTTCAGAATAACCACTCCACCTCTAGTGGTCGTTTCTGGTTCAGAATAACCACTCTCTCTAGTGGTTGTTTCTGGTTCAGAATAACCACTCTCTCGTGCTGTTTTTTGCTTCATAATAACCACTCTCTCTAGTGGTCGTTTCTGGTTCAGAATAACCACTCTCTCTAGTGGTCGTTTCTGGTTCAGAATAACCACTCCACCTCTAGTGGTCGTTTCTGGTTCAGAATAACCACTCCACCTCTAGTGGTCGTTTCTGGTTCAGAATAACCACTCTCTCTAGTGGTTGTTTCTGGTTCAGAATAACCACTCTCTCGTGCTGTTTTTTGCTTCATAATAACCACTCTCTCTAGTGGTCGTTTCTGGTTCAGAATAACCACTCTCTCTAGTGGTCGTTTCTGGTTCAGAATAACCACTCTCTCTAGTGGTCGTTTCTGGTTCAGAATAACCACTCCCCCTCTAGTGGTCGTTTCTGGTTCAGAATAACCACTCTCTCTAGTGGTCGTTTCTGTTTCAGAATAACCACTCTCTCTAGTGGTCGTTTCTGGTTCAGAATAACCACTCCCCCTCTAGTGGTCGTTTCTGGTTCAGAATAACCACTCTCTCTAGTGGTCGTTTCTGGTTCAGAATAACCACTCTCTCTAGTGCTGCTTCTGGTTCAGAATAACTACTCTCTCTTTTGCTGTTTCTGGTTCAGAATAACCACTCTCTCTAGTGGTCGTTTCTGGTTCAGAATAACCACTCCCCCTCTAGTGGTCGTTTCTGGTTCAGAATAACCACTCCCCCTCTAGTGGTCATTTCTGGTTCAGAATAACCACTCTCTCTAGTGGTCGTTTCTGGTTCAGAATAACCACTCTCTCTAGTGGTCGTTTCTGGTTCAGAATAACCACTCTCTCTAGTGGTCATTTCTGGTTCAGAACAACCACTCTCTCTAGTGGTGGTTTCTGGTTCAGAATAACCACTCTCTCTAGTGGTGGTTTCTGGTTCAGAATAACCACTCTCTCTAGTGGTCGTTTCTGGTTCAGAATAACCACTCCCCCTCTAGTGGTCGTTTCTGGTTCAGAATAACCACTCTCTCTAGTGCTGTTTATGGTTCAGAATAACCACTCCCCCTCTAGTGGTCGTTTCTGGTTCAGAATAACCACTCCCCCTCTAGTGGTCGTTTCTGGTTCAGAATAACCACTCCCCCTCTAGTGGTCGTTTCTGGTTCAGAATAACCACTCCCCCTCTAGTGGTCGTTTCTGGTTCAGAATAACCACTCTCTCTAGTGCTGTTTATGGTTCAGAATAACCACTCCCCCTCTAGTGGTCGTTTCTGGTTCAGAATAACCACTCCCCCTCTAGTGGTCGTTTCTGGTTCAGAATAACCACTCCCCCTCTAGTGGTCGTTTCTGGTTCAGAATAACCACTCCCCCTCTAGTGGTCGTTTCTGGTTCAGAATAACCACTCTCTCTAGTGCTGTTTATGGTTCAGAATAACCACTCCCCCTCTAGTGGTCGTTTCTGGTTCAGAATAACCACTCTCTCTAGTGCCGCTTCTGGTTCAGAATAACCACTCTCTCTAGTGCCGTTTCTGGTTCAGAATAACCACTCTCTCTAGTGCCATTTCTGGTTCAGAATAACCACTCTCTCGTGCTGTTTTTCGCTTCATAATAACCACTCTCTCTAGTGGTTGTTTCTGGTTCAGAATAACCACTCTCTCTAGTGCCGCTTCTGGTTCAGAATAACCACTCTCTCTAGTGCCGTTTCTGCTTCAGAATAACCACTCTCTCTAGTGCCATTTCTGGTTCAGAATAACCACTCTCTCGTGCTGTTTTTCGCTTCATAATAACCACTCTCTCTAGTGGTTGTTTCTGGTTCAGAATAACCACTCTCTCTAGTGGTCGTTTCTGGTTCAGAATAACCACTCTCTCTAGTGGTCATTTCTGGTTCAGAACAACCACTCTCTCTAGTGGTCGTTTCTGGTTCAGAATAACCACTCTCTCTAGTGGTGGTTTCTGGTTCAGAATAACCACTCTCTCTAGTGGTAGTTTCTGGTTCAGAATAACCACTCCCCCTCTAGTGGTCGTTTCTGGTTCAGAATAACCACTCTCTCTAGTGCTGTTTATGGTTCAGAATAACCACTCCCCCTCTAGTGGTCATTTCTGGTTCAGAATAACCACTCCCCCTCTAGTGGTCGTTTCTGGTTCAGAATAACCACTCCCCCTCTAGTGGTCGTTTCTGGTTCAGAATAACCACTCCCCCTCTAGTGGTCGTTTCTGGTTCAGAATAACCACTCTCTCTAGTGGTCGTTTCTGGTTCAGAATAACCACTCTCTCTAGTGCAGTTTCTGGTTCAGATTAACCACTAGTACAGTTTCTGGTCCAGATTTTTTTTTTTAAAGACCCACCACATATTGCATGCACTCTGTTCAGGACTGTTCCATGAGAAACTCCTTCTCCTTAAAAAAAATAATAGTGACTAACTTGAGGCCTACAGAGAGGATATTCCTGTGACAGGAGCAGTATTTTTTATCCACGTGTGGAAACTAGTAAGGCTTTACAGATCTGAAGACAGAGATCACAATACCTTTAGAAGAGAGATAATTATAAAGTCTGGTTACTAGGCTGTTCCAAGAACCCAGATGAAGCCTACTCCTGGACATAAAATCATGCTCAATGGAGAATCTCTATTGAAAGTCCAGGAGACAAGGCCCTACTTTTCTAAATCAAGTGTCACCCATTATGGTGAAGGTTAGGACTGTGTAAGGGTAAACTGATCCTAGATCTGCTGCAGCAGGAAACTAAACTAACTAACTGTGTTGTGGTGCTGCTGTAGTCAGTTACTTACTCTCCAACAGACTACACTACTACACACTCAAACCTACATAGGAAAGCCCTTGGTGATGAAAAGTGCACAAAGACATGTTAAAAACAGATGTAGGAATATTCGCTTGATGGAAAACCAACCCCCAGTCTTCTTCCTGAAACGTCACCTGAATATGCCTGGGTTTAGCTTTCTTTTTTTCCAAGTTTTTCGGTTATTGCACATTTCTAAAATGGCAGACAGTTTCTCAGGATGACTGTGTTTGTTGGCTGCAAGGCAGATCAAAGGCCCATGAGTGAAACCGCCTCCTGCAGTACCTGTATTAGAACAGACTATTCCTTATGGGTTCATCAGTAACTCCTACATCCTAATAACATGAAACAAGACTTTCAGTACCTCAACTGGAGGACTCCCATCTTTGGAAGCCCTCTGCCTCATGGTTCACACAAGTTTGAATGGAAAATAAGGCCAACGTCTGAGGTGTTTTACAACGGAGACTGCATCCTCTTGCCCTTCAGACCATCTTAGAGAGTCAAACTAAACCTTATGAAGTTGACCATTCAAACGTCCCAATGGGAATGGAGTGAGTGGTGTCATACTGTAGTATCATCATAATAGCAGTCTGGTGTCTGTAGCTTCCCTCAGCTTCTACAATCAAAAAAAGAAAACCCCAAAGAAAATCCACAAACCAAAACCTGAAGAAATAAAAGAAACTAAACCAAAATGTTGAGTCAAATCTAAATAAAATTTAATGATTGCATGTTCAAAGTAAAACAATCAAAACAAAGGGACAAAAACAGAACCAAAGCAACAAAAAAAATCTATACCCCAAAAAATTATCACAAAGGCCATAAATTCTTCTTTAGCTCGAGATGAGCAGTAAAAAAACAAAAACTCAACTCTCCGATCAGTAGTCTACGCTTCGACGAAAAAAGAAAAGTTAGTCTCTCAAAGAAAATTCAAGAAAAACATCAAAGATAAAAGAAAGAACTTTTTTTTCTACAAAAACAGCAAACTGGATGAGAGAGAGAGCTGTGTTGCTCCACTCTTGTTAGATTCAGCCTTAGTACCGGTTGTTCAGATGTCCAAACTATTACTGGTAAGGGGAAATGAGTCATAACGGTAAGCATCTTCCCTATTCACAAAGCTTCTCAGAGGACTTAAATGCTGATCTAAGATCAGCTCCTCTCGGTCCATATAAATCGTACTTATTTATGATCCTAGATCAGCATGTGAATACGGGCCCTGGGATCATACCCTTCCATTTCTTTGGTCCTTCTTAAACATGTTCCTACTTTAAAATCTCCAGACCTTTTTTTTTTTTTTTTTTTTACATGGCCTCTCAGAGTCAACTTTTAAAAGAGCCCCAAAACGGGACACACATGCTGCTATGTAATGGTACCATCCAGTACCTAACATGAGGCGTATAAAACTGATTCCACACGGTGAGAGAAGACCAATGTATGGTTTACGTCAAAACAGCCGAGTATCGCTCTGACATTATATAATAAGGATTTAAAAAGTGCTTTCCTTTTAGAATGGCTGGAGACAGTGGATGGCTTGACAGGGAGGGTAACTTAAGGCATCTATTTCTACACTGGAACCAGCGTCTAAGACAGCATGCTTCCTCCTACAGTGGGGGACTAGACGTATGACTGTAGAGCATCCTTCTCCAAGCCCCTACCGTGGTCCTACCATTCATATGGCACATAGCGACACTAGTTTAGTCTCACAGGAAAAACTATCTAGTCTTGAATTGTGAAATTGGTCACCATATCAGGATAAACATTGAGAACTGCGTTTGGAACATCCAAAATCATGAGTAAAAAAAAAAACAAGAGAAATATCAAACTCAGCCTAGACTCTCTGTTAGACTAGTACAAAGATGCAGAGTGAGAATGGGCTTAGTGAGATAACGCTAAAAACAAGATTGTTTTGTCAAACTGAGGCAATTTACCCTCCATATTAGAAGCCAGGGGTGAGGTTTCTCTCCTCCCTCTATCACCCCACCTCCCTCTTCTCTCTCTACTTGTGGCCTTTGCTGGTCTTGAACGACACCTGTAGGATCTTGTCCCCGAGGCGGTAACCGTTGAGGCTGCCGATCGCCATGGCGGCCTCCTCGTAGTTCGTCATGGTAACAAAGCCAAAGCCTTTGCACTTGTTGGTGTTGAAGTCGCGGATGACCTTGACGTTGGTGACGGCGCCGAAGGGCCCGAACATCTGCCATAGGATGCCCTCGTCGGCGTCCTGGCCCAGGTTGTAGATGAAGATGCACCAGCCAGAGGTGGCGTTCCCCGGCACACTCACCCCAGACATACCGCTCATATGTTCCACAGACATGGGAGAAAACCTGGGGGAGGACAGAGGGGGCTAGGGTTACCACTCTGTCTCTCTTTACACTAATTTTAGAGAACCTGAGAGGGGACAACGCTTCAGTGTGTGTGTTACCTGAATCTCTGAGCCTGGTGGTGAACTGGCCCTCCAAAGCGGCGTCCCTGGTTGTGGTAGAGCTGAGATATGAGCTGAGTGTTCTTGGCCTGGTTGGGGCTGGCAGCAAACTTCACTGTGATTGGCTCAGCGGATCCGGGGGGTTTCTGTCCGTTCAGGTCTTTGATGGCGTCCTCAGCCTCCGCTCGCTTGTCAAACCGGATGAACGCCACCCCCCGAGACAGGCCTGATAAAAGACATGAACAGGACAGGTTCAGCTGAGAGACAGAAGAACACAGCGAGGCCTGGTTCTAGAATGTGTGTCTGTGTGGTCCTACCAGAGGCCTGGTCGACCAGCACCCGGGAGTTGATGATGCGTCCGTAGCGAGCGAACATGTCCTCCACGTCTTTCTGGGTCATGGTCTTGGGCAGGCCACTGATGTACAGGTTGGCATCTTTAATGGTGTCAGAGCTCGGCCGCGCATATGAAACCTAACACCAGAGGGCAGCACATAGCACATTAAACACCACTGACAATACCCTCAATAGTACACACTGATTACACACAACCCTGAATTATATCTAGCCAGAAATGAGAAATTACTTTAAATAAAAAGTGGTTATTGGAAGGTTGTTTTAATTATGTTTGTATATTCTTATGCAATCTTGGCAAATTAATGTTTCGTAATCGCCTTATGTTTTGAATTGACAAAATCATGAGTTTACTTTTATAAAGTTTCATTAGTAATGTCTCCAAAACTAGAAAATTAAAAAGTGAAAAGGTGCCTTGACTGACCATTGTGGCTTTTACGTAGAAAACCATTCCCTTAGTAAGCTGTGGTGGGCAATATCGAAGTAGGACTTTCCAAGTTTCAAAATTACGTAAACAACTATTATAGTGCCAAAATCAACATAGGGAAAAACATTCTCAGGAGTGATTTTTTTTCTCTCTCGTACCAAACCAAATAAAAAGTTCCAAACTTAAAATGATAAATTAACTGTAAAATGTCAACCTGAAGTAGTGGTGCTGAATAAAGAAATGAAAATAAAGTTTAGTCCTCAATAAGGATGAAAATACGGTTGCACTTCTCTACTCCATCCGTCAGAGGCGGGGCCAGTGATCTATCAAACGTAGTCCTGTCTAATATAGACCCACACTAACGCCGATTCCCAAATCCAATCCTAAACTATTGGCACTACATGCCCATCTGAAACGATTGGGTTGGTATTGGCAAAGGGCAAAGAAAGGCTAACACCATATTGCTAAACCCACACAATCCTTTCAGATCCATAGGAGGGCCTAGGAGGAAGCGTCTAGGGGTGGATTTGACAGTCAGCCTCAGTAGAGAAGGGCTAGTTTAAATGACATGACATGGTTGGGTTGACACAGTACTGTAGGAACACCTTATTGCACGTTACCTTGATAGTTTTAGACTGTAGCCTTAGTCCATTCAGAGTATTGATAGCTCTTTCTGCATCGCTAGGGGTAAGATAGTTAACAAATCCGTACCCTAAACTGTGGCCTAGAGAAAAAAAAGGAAAACAATAAAATAAAATAAAAAAACGTTGTATAGTTTCAAATAAATGATTAAACAAAACAAATCTACACAATGCATGCTAGTCGTAAAACAAGTAACAAAGAAATAGGCTTCAACCAAACTGGACTGTTTTCCTGGAATAAGGAAAGCCGAGCCCATCACGGACAGATCGAGAGCATGGGTAAATATCTACACCAACAGCCTTATACAAACAACTATGTGGAATACCTCATATCAAGTTCAGGAGGACAAATGTTCAAATTGCAGCGAGACATAGTCCTAGGCCTAAACAGAACATATGACATGAAGCTGTTTGCATAGATACTACAAACATCTCACCACAAAGTTACTAGTGAGCATGTCAAAGATGTCTGTCTCATCAGCAGTTCTCATACACCTACAAGAGGCAGACAGGGCAGTATACCAGTTACTGTACACACTGACTGGTTGGCTTGAACAAACATGTTATGGAGGTGCCCGTCGTAATATTTCAACAATTATGGGGGTCCCCACGGTTTGTTAAAAGGTACCCCTGAGTCGTGTTCGGTAGGACGCAACATAGCAAAATGTTCAAACACGCCAAACAAACCATGTGAGCCATACACACAGAGCAACTCCTCCATCCATTCTACTCCAAGGTCAGAGGTCACACACCTGTAGTGCATTGTGGGACAAGGTGTTCCGTACCTGCCACTTTGTCCCGTATGAGCTTGGCGGACTCCACCTCGCCAATGCTGCTGAAGAGGCTGCGTAGCTCGTCCTGGCTCATGCTCTGGGGAAGGTAGTTGACTATCAGGTTGGTCTTGGCATCCGTCACCTCATCTCCTCCTCCCATGTGATCCTCGTAGCCGTTGGACATGTCATACACCTCCTGGGGAGGGAGGAGAGAGGGGGGCACAGTTAAGGAAGAGAAACAGGCATTCGAAAGTAAACCAGCATGGCTGAAACGTCAACGGGATGCAGATTTTAAATCATAAAAGGAAAACAATAACATTTTTACAAATTCTACATGCAACATTGTAAACATAGTATCCTAATCTACAGAGCCTAATTACACCCCAGATGTAGGAGCACCATGGTGGATGGCAGCAGTAACTGTAGCTCCTCTTACCCACAAGTTAATCACCTGCAGTACTTTCACAGCCAGACTCAACTCTCAGCTACTCTGTACATAATCATGGAACAGGATTTTTTATTTTATAAAAAAAAAAAAAATATTAAACACGCCTATACCCAGCCAGCTCCGACACTACTCTGGGATAAGAGGTGATAAGTGGTGATTCTGTGGTGTAGAATGGAGAAACTCCCAGTCAGCCCCACCACATTTCATTTATTTCTGCAGCGTTCTAAATAACTTCATCCCACTAACCAAGCCTGGTTGTTGTGGTCTGACAGAGTTCTAAACCAGGGGTAATCAAACATTCATTCCAGAGAACCTTTGAGGCATTGATTAGTAGAAACAGCCATCATGGATGTTAGAACAGGCCTTGTGAGCAAACGCCTGCTTACCCAGCAGGGGTCACGGTCACGCAGAATTCTGCATTTTTCACACAGAAAATAAATGTATATCTGCTGCGTTTTGTAAAAGCAAATATAAAATGCTTATTGTAGTTCCTGCTCGGAATCAGACACATTTTGTGCTTCCGTTGCACTTCTCCACTCAGATGAGAATATGTGGACGGACATTATTTGAGCAGACTGCCTGATGTGTAGCTACTTCTGTTACTTTTCTTGGTGGGGGCTCATTTTCGCCGGTAAAATGCAACTATTTTATGGTAAAATGCTAAATTAAATTGATGCAAAACATTAGGAAATGTACTTGGCTACATTCTTTCTATGATAAACAGAAATATGATGGTCATGCAAGTATTTTTGGCAAGAAATACCTTGCTTTTTCATATGTAAGAAAATGTACCTGTGTGACTGCTAGCCAAATAGGCTTGCACTTCTGTTGTGATCTGATGAAAATTAAATTATTTTCTGCAGAATGTGTTGCACTAACGTGTTTTCTATGAAGCAAAACGATAGTTGCACCCCCCCCCCCCCCCCCCCGATCACTCTATTGAATCAACAAAAAACAACTTTCAATATAAAACTCAGGTGAAATAGTTTAAAACTGATTTTTTTTATGGCCTGCGTTTTGAAAATGCAGATATCTGAACTCCAATGCTACCCCTGCCCAGTGGGAAGAGGGTTAGCTAGCTGCAACCACCGATCTGAACATTGCATCCCCTTGACCAGGCCTCAGTGCTGTTTTCTGACAGCCCCTCAATGAATGGAGCGCCATCTGATTGTGCATTCTGTGGGGTAAGACAGTTAGCCATCCAGCAGGCCTTTGGATGAATGAAACTCCTGTATTTCACTACTAAACATGACCAATACTGATGGGTCTGACTATGAGGATAATTTCTATCCCTTTTTCTCTACTTGCGAGCAATAATAAATATTTATACCAGTATGTTAATAAGTGTAGGTACTCAAACACTTCCTCTTATGATGCTTGTGTATAGAGTGATATTGAAACCCCAGTATTAAATTCAAATATTATTGGTCACATACACATGGTTAGCAGATGTTCATTCGAGTGTAACGAAATGCTTGTGCTTCTAGTTCCAACCGTGCAGTAATATCTAACAAGTAATTTAACAATTTCACAACAACTACCTTATACACACACAAGTGTAAAGGAATGAATAAGAATATGTACATATAAATATGGATGAGCAATGGCCGAACGGTATGGGCAAGATGCAGTAGATGGTATAGAGTACAGTATAATCCTATGAGATGAGTAATGTAGGGTATGTAAACATTATATAAAGTGGCATTGTTTAAAGTGACTAGTGATACATTTATTACATCCTATTTTTAATTATCAATACATTTGAAAACCATGGGCCAAAGCGTAACATATTAACGCAATCTGATTAAATAGCTAGCTAGCTAGATTACAGTTGTTACAATATAATTACTTTAGGACTGATCTAGATCCTCCCCTAATGGGAAAAGTCATACTCACTTTTAGGTACCTGATGTGGCCTCTTCGAACAGCCATGAAGACCCCTCGCTGCTCCCAAAGCTGGAGGAGGTATCACAAACAAAATAATGTATATGGAACAAACAAACAAAAAAATAGGGGTGAAGAGGGGGTAGGGTTTGTTTTCAAACAAAATTAATAATGAGCTAAACAAAAACGAAACGGTAAATTGGGCCTCCCACTTCTGGCGCACCTGTGAAGAAGAGCAGAGCATTATTTTGTTAGTCCCGGAGTGCCTAATTAGCTTATCACCACTGAGCTATTACGAGTGTTATTTTAGCTAGCTAGTACGTTGGCGAACTAACATATTAGCCAACTACTGTAGCTAGAGTTGGCCTGTTTATGGCTAACGTTGCCTCATCGAGCACTACGGTAGACAAATGAGAGCAAAACATTCCAACCGCAACGTTAGTTACTAGTTTGTGTGAGTTAGCTAACGTTAGTACCTAGCGAGTTATATAAATATCTAGCAAATATTTACGCCAGGGGGCGTGAACACTTTGGTTGCTTACTAGCTGGCTAGTTAATAACTAGCTAGCAGCAGCTACTACTTTCCGAACTACAAAAGGAAGAAAATAACATTCTCAAACGCAAAGCAAATGGACATTGCCCTGCTAATTAGCGAACACATTGCTACAGGAAAACGTTAGCTAACTAGGCCACATGCCCACCGTTCCCTTATTTTCGCGAGCATGTGTTGAATGCGGTCTCTCTCCCCCACCTAAAACTCCCGACACCTTGTTCAGGGCCTTGTTAGCTACAGTTAGCCACCTAGCTAGATTAGCCAAGCTGGCAAAAATTTGCTCAAATATCATTCTGTGGTTAGCTATCTGGCTCTGGTGGGGCCTCCAAACCCGCATTGCTGGCATTCGGCTTTGTTGTAGCAGAGCAAAATGGTAAATCAACAACTGGATTACTACAACATAGCTAGTTCGACAACCATATAGCTAATTTACCAGCTTTTGTCGTTGGTGATTTCGCTGTTCTTGCGTTCCGTGTTTTTTTTAGCTAGCTAACGTTAGCTGACAGCTCCTTCTCGCAGGCACCAAAACCAAAGAGGACCGCTGACGAAAGCAGATCCACGCCCACCTCTGCAGATGATTTGTTACTGCCCTTGTCAATTACAGATGTGGCAACTACGGGTACTTTATGCCCTCAGGGTCAATTTGAGGGATTTTATTTAAACATATATACATATATATATATAAAGTTCACAGTACAATCAGAACACCTCTCTATATATAAAGTTCACAGTACAATCAGAACACCTCTCTATATATAAAGTTCACAGTACAATCAGAACACCTCTCTATATATAAAGTTCACGGTACAATCAGAACACCTCTCTATATATAAAGTTCACAGTACAATCAGAACACCTCTCTATCAAGTATTTTAGCTACTTTTCAGATGCATTTTATACCTCAATTTCACTGTTTTGTCCTTGTCCCTGACCCAGACTGTTGAGCTTCTATTGTTTTTCCATCAGAAAACATTATTACACATATCATGTTATCTACTAAAGTGTCAATTAAATAAAACTTATATCAATATTTATTGTGAGTATGCCCTTTATATTGTTTTTTTTAATACAAAATATACCTGTCCTTTGAGGGCAAATTCCTTTAAGTTTTTTCGAGAGAATGTTAATTTAGTTACACTGAAGCACATGGCTGCAGCAGACAGTTGTTCCAGATGTGATGTAAATATTGTTTGTGTAGAGAATATTTTTGACAGTCATTTCCAAACAGGCTATAATTTCTTGTAGATTGTTTTATAAACACTGACAACAAAAATATTGTGTTATGTGTATTATTAATATTAATAATAATAAGGCCAGCATCCCGGAGACGCCTCTTCACTGTTGACGTCAAGACTGGTGTTTTGCAGGTACTATTTAATGAAGCTGCCAGTTAAGGACTTGTGAGGCGTCTGTTTCTCAAACTAGACCCTAATGTACTTGTCCTCTTGCTCAGTTTTGCACCGGGGCCTCCCCCCAAAAATAATCTAAATCAAATGTATTTATAACGCCCTTCGTACATCTACTGATATCTCAAAGTGCTGTACAGAAACCCAGCCTAAAACCCCAAACAGCAAGCAATGCAGGTGTAGAAGCACGGTGGATAGGAAAAACTCCTTAGAAAGGCCAAAACCTAGAAAGAAACTTAGAGAGGAACCAGGCTATGAGGGGTGGCCAGTCCTCTTCTGGCTGTGCCGGGTGGAGATTATAACAGAACATGTCCAAGATGTTCATAAATGACCAGCATGGACAAATAATAATAATCACAGTAGTTGTCGAGGGTTCAGCAAGTCAGCACCTCAGGAGTAAATGTCAGTTGGCTTTTCATAGCCGATCATTAAAAGTATCTCTGCCGCTCCTGCTGTCTCTAGAGAGTTGAAAACAGCAGGTCTGGGACAGGTAGCATGTCCAGTGAACAGGTCAGGATTCCATAGCCGCAGGCAGAACAGTTGAAACTGGAGCAGCAGCACGGCCAGGTGGACTGGGGACAGCAAGGAGTCATCATGCCAGGTAGTCCTGAGGCATGGTCCTAGGGCTCAGGTCCTTCGAGAGAGAGAAAGAAAGAGAGAATTAGAGAGAGCATACTTAAATTCACACAGGACACCGGATAAGACAGGATAAGTACTCCAGATATAACAAACTGACCCTAGCACCCTGACACAAACTACTGCAGCATAAACACTGGAGGCTAAGACAGGAGGGGTCAGGAGACACTCTTTCTATTCTGGTTAGGGCCAGTTTGCGCTGTTCTGTGAAGGGAATAGTACACAGCGTTGTATGACATTTTTCAGTTTCTTGGCAATTTCTCACATGGAATAGCCTTCATTTCTCAGAACAAGAATAGACTGACGAGTTTCAGAAGAAAGTTCTTTGTTTCCAGCCATTTTGAGCCTGTAATCGAACCCACAAATGCTGATGCTCCAGATACTCAACTAGTCTAAAGAAGGACAGTTTTATTGATTCTTTAAAATCAGACAAACAGTTTTCAGCCATGATAACATATTTGCAAATGGGTTTTCTAATGATCAATTAGCCTTTTAAAATGATAAACTGGATTAGCTAACACAATGTGCCATTAGAACACAAGAGTGATGTTTGCTGATAATGGGCCTCTGTACGCCTACGTAAATATTCCATCAAAATAAAAATCGTCCGTGTCCAGCTACAATAGTCAATTACAACATTAACAATGTATACATTGTATTTCTGATTAATTTTAATGGACAAAAAAATTATTCGCTTTTCTTTCAAAAACAAGGACAAGTGATCCCAAACGTTTGAATGTTAGTGTACATTCCTGAATAGGATGATCACAGCATTTATCGGATATTATTTCAATTATAATACTGTTCAAAATGGTGTTTCAATAACTTTTAATTTGCCCAGCTACAAACCGGTAAGTTGAAATCAAATGATAGCCACACAGCACAGTATCAACCAGTCAATTACTCAAAAGCCATGCAGGGTAGTTTAAAAATGTAATTAATATATAATCTGCAGGACATGTGACAATTTTGATGGAGTGGTTTCTTTAACCAGCATGTATCTACATCAGTGAACAAAATCGTAGTTCTTACACTTAAAAGGGCATTATCAGCATTTTCACAATTCCATAGTTTTCTCCCAACCTCAGTGTGAGGGCCAGTATTCCTTACTCCCTGTCCAGTATTCCGTACTCCATGTCCAGTATTCCATACTCCCTGTCCAGTATTCCATACTCCCTGTCCAGTATTCCATACTCCCTGTCCAGTATTCCATACTCCCTGTCCAGTATTCCATACTCCCTGTCCAGTATTCCATACTCCCTGTCCAGTATTCTATACTCCCTGTCCAGTATTCCTTACTCCCTGTCCAGTATTCCTTACTCCCTGTCCAGTATTCCTTACTCCCTGTCCAGTATTCCTTACTCCTTGTTCAGTATTCCATACTCCCTGTCCAGTATTCCATACTCCCTGTTCAGTATTTCCATACTCCCTGTCCAGTATTCCTTACTCCCTGTCCAGTATTCCATACTCCCTGTTCAGTATTCCATACTCCCTGTCCAGTATTCCTTACTCCCTGTCCAGTATTCCATACTCCCTGTCCAGTATTCCTTACTCCCTGTCCAGTATTCCATACTCCCTATCCAGTATTCCATACTCCATGTCCAGTATTCCTTACTCCCTGTCCAGTATTCCATACTCCCTGTCCAGTATTACTTACTCCATGTCCAGTATTCCATACTCCCTGTCCAGTATTCCATACTCCCTGTCCAGTATTCCATACTCCCTGTCCAGTATTCCTTACTCCCTGTCCAGTATTCCTTACTCACTGTCCAGTATTCCTTACTCCCTGTCCAGTATTCCATACTCCCTGTCCAGTATTCCATACTCCCTGTCCAGTATTCCATACTCCCTGTCCAGTATTCCATACTCCCTGTCCAGTATTCCATACTCCCTGTCCAGTATTCCATACTCCCTGTCCAGTATTCCTTACTCCCTGTCCAGTATTCCATACTCCCTGACCAGTATTCCTTACTCCTTGTCCAGTATTCCTTACTCCCTGTCCAGTATTCCATACTCACTGTCCAGTATTCCATACTCCCTGTCCGGTATTCCATACTCCCTGTCCAGTATTCCATACTCCCTGTCCAGTATTCCTTACTCCCTGTCCAGTATTCCATACTCCCTGTCCAGTATTCCATACTCCCTGTCCAGTATTCCATACTCCCTGTCCAGTATTCCATACTCCCTGTCCAGTATTCCATACTCCCTGTCCAGTATTCCATACTCCCTGTCCAGTATTCCTTACTCCCTGTCCAGTATTCCATACTCCCTGTCCAGTATTCCATACTCCCTGTCCAGTATTCCTTACTCCCTGTCCAGTATTCCATACTCCCTGTCCAGTATTCCATACTCCAACAGAGGCTGGTCCCTCATCAGCTGAGCCACACTCATAAACCCTACAGTCAGAGAGAGCGAGACTAGTATGGCACTACTGTACCTGATCTTGTCCAATAAGAAACACACATTTTTATTTTCTGTTGTAAAATATTCTGCTACATGACCCTTATGTTGTTCCACTATATCCCACAGTGCTCTCTAGTGGTTCCCATCTCCACTGCCAGAGATGACCAGATGATGAAGTACAGAACAAAAAGCAAGGCCTCCTCCAGCTTCACCTGGCAGCCCTGAGGGAGAGGACACACACAACTGGGTAAGGAGAGTGACATCTCTCTGGAATGAAATGCTGCCCAAGTGAGCATGTACGTACATACATTTGGATCACCACAGAGGGCCAGGGCTGGTGTGTGTGTATCTTTGGATATAGTGGCCAGGGCTGGTGTGTGTGTATCTTTGGATATAGTGGCCAGGGCTGGTGTGTGTGTATCTTTGGATATAGTGGCCAGGGCTGGTGTGTGTGTATCTTTGGATATAGTGGCCAGGGCTGGTGTGTGTGTATCTTTGGATATAGTAGCCCGGGCTGGTGTGTGTGTATCTTTGGATATAGTAGCCCGGGCTGGTGTGTGTGTATCTTTGGATATAGTAGCCCGGGCTGGTGTGTGTGTATCTTTGGATATAGTAGCCCGGGCTGGTGTGTGTGTATCTTTGGATATAGTGGCCAGGGCTGGTGTGTGTGTATCTTTGGATATAGTAGCCCGGGCTGGTGTGTGTGTATCTTTGGATATAGTGGCCAGGGCTGGTGTGTGTGTATCTTTGGATATAGTAGCCCGGGCTGGTGTGTGTGTATCTTTGGATATAGTAGCCCGGGCTGGTGTGTGTGTATCTTTGGATATAGTAGCCCGGGCTGGTGTGTGTGTATCTTTGGATATAGTAGCCCGGGCTGGTGTGTGTGTATCTTTGGATATAGTGGCCAGGGCTGGTGTGTGTGTATCTTTGGATATAGTAGCCCGGGCTGGTGTGTGTGTATCTTTGGATATAGTAGCCCGGGCTGGTGTGTGTGTATCTTTGGATATAGTAGCCCGGGCTGGTGTGTGTGTGTATCTTTGGATATAGTAGCCCGGACTGGTGTGTGTGTGTATCTTTGGATATAGTAGCCCGGGCTGGTGTGTGTGTTTCTTTGGATATAGTAGCCCGGGCTGGTGTGTGTGTATCTTTGGATATAGTGGCCAGGGCTGGTGTGTGTGTGTATCTTTGGATATAGTAGCCCGGGCTGGTGTGTGTGTGTATCTTTGGATATAGTAGCCAGGGCTGGTGTGTGTGTGTATCTTTGGATATAGTAGCCCGGGCTGGTGTGTGTGTATCTTTGGATATAGTGGCCAGGGCTGGTGTGTGTGTATCTTTGGATATAGTAGCCCGGGCTGGTGTGTGTGTATCTTTGGATATAGTAGCCCGGGCTGGTGTGTGTGTATCTTTGGATATAGTAGCCCGGGCTGGTGTGTGTGTGTATCTTTGGATATAGTAGCCCGGACTGGTGTGTGTGTGTATCTTTGGATATAGTAGCCCGGGCTGGTGTGTGTGTTTCTTTGGATATAGTAGCCCGGGCTGGTGTGTGTGTATCTTTGGATATAGTGGCCAGGGCTGGTGTGTGTGTGTATCTTTGGATATAGTAGCCCGGGCTGGTGTGTGTGTGTATCTTTGGATATAGTAGCCAGGGCTGGTGTGTGTGTGTATCTTTGGATATAGTAGCCCGGGCTGGTGTGTGTGTATCTTTGGATATAGTAGCCCGGGCTGGTGTGTGTGTTTCTTTGGATATAGTAGCCCGGGCTGGTGTGTGTGTATCTTTGGATATAGTAGCCCGGGCTGGTGTGTGTGTATCTTTGGATATAGTAGCCCGGGCTGGTGTGTGTGTATCTTTGGATATAGTAGCCCGGGCTGGTGTGTGTGTATCTTTGGATATAGTAGCCCGGGCTGGTGTGTGTGTATCTTTGGATATAGTAGCCCGGGCTGGTGTGTGTGTATCTTTGGATATAGTAGCCCGGGCTGGTGTGTGTGTATCTTTGGATATAGTAGCCCGGGCTACATGGTACATAATGTATTTTACACTGGAGCCTGCTCCTCCTCTCACGTTAATCAATCAATCGTTTTAAGTACATTTTAAGTTTTAAGTACGCAAGTGCAGACAGAGATAGATGGGTGTGTGGCGCCCTCTGCTGGCTGGTGTGGACTGACATTGGTAAAAACATCCCATCGGTTATGTGTTCATCCCAGCCATCCTTGCAGTAGAATAGATCTGGCAGTTGAGAACCAGAACAGCACTCGAGTTTCTCCAATAAAGTTGATTTTCTAATAAAGTATATTGAACATGTATTTAGAAATTATGGGATTGATGATTTAATTAAATAATTGGCAATATGATACATTATGTATACAATTGGCAATACAAATACTTACAAGGCGTGATAGAACAGTAGGTATACTTAAAGGCAGAAGACCGAAGGCCGTAGGTAGTTGCGATTCATGCTGAAATTCAGTGAGTTTTTAATCGTGGTTTTGTGGTTAATTTAACATAACATTTATGTTGAGCTTTAAAAGTCTCGTTTTACAATTACGATTTTACAGAACAATTCCATATTTAGATTGTAAACATTTACATGTGTTCTTCTCAAAGACAACCTCCATTCTAGAAAGAAATAACAGAACTTTAGGCACTACAGCTAAAGACAGTATGTAAGCTTACGTAGTGCTACGACCATACGAACATGCATAACCAACGGAGTAGGTGACAGGCATAGGAGTGTCCAGGGTCACGTTCAGAAGGCACAAAACAGGACAAAACATTTAGAAATGAAGGAGGTTCTACTTGGAATAAGGTGCTCATTTTCTTCACCCATTTTCAGGTGTATTCAGTCAGGTGAAACATTCTAAACCTATACATTTGCAGATAGAAATATATGAATATGGAGCTAACCAGGTCCCTATCCTACATGATGAGAAGTGATGATCTGCTCTACACAATATATTTCTATCTGAATATCCTGTAGCGCTGCGTCCTCCTGAATGGATATGAGAACCCTGCACTTCCTTATTAGTCCACGTGGCAATCAGTCTCATTGGCTGAGTTGTGGATGTGACGGGCCAAGCAGCATCATGGTCCTCCATGTTTGTGGTTTAAGTTGTCAGCTATCAGCTGGAGGTCCAGAGTTCAACTTCATTCTAAAGATCCACAGTTCAATGCAGTGGTCTGTGTGTGTGTGTGTTGTGTGTCTTGTCCTGAGTGTGTGTGTGTGTCTTGTCCTGAGTGTGTGTGTGTGTGTGTGTATCTAGTCCTCTAGGTCCAGATCTCAGTAGGCACCATGCCCTCCTTGGTCCCAACAGAAGGCATTAGGTTCTGTTCTGAGAGGAAGTCCAGAGGGAATTGAACCAGGAACCCTCTGATCCTCCTTAGCTCCTCCTGGGCTTTACCTGGGTCAGACTGGGCCAGGCCTGGGTTCGTCTGGTAACTCTCTAACTCAGACATGTTACGAACCAGGGAGGACGGCAGGCACCGGAACACCTGGAGAGAGAGGAGGGAGGGAGAATGAGAGAGAAAAGTTAGTTAAAAATCTCTTTCATAAAGCAGGTTGCGCACACACACACACACACACACACACACACACACACACACACACCTTCTCATAGATGGTTGCGTTGCGTCCAGCGGTGGTCATCCAGACATCCTTATAGAAGTGGTCAGAGATAGGGTCAGACACATCTATGGTCGTGTCCATATGGGCTCCAAGGATAGTCCTGACAGGAGAGAACACACACACACACACACAATGAGATGTGTACTGTCTTAGTGATCAGATGAGGTCCAAAAGAACAGTTACACACACCCAAACCACCCAAGGCATAGCTGCAGTGTGTGTGTATGTGTGTGTCAATGTGTATATAAGTGTGTGTGTGTGTATGTGTATATATGTGTGTGTGTGTATTTGTGTGTGTGTGTGTGTGTGTGTGTGTGTGTGTACCTGAAGCACTCTAGACGAAGCCCCAGTGCGTAGCGTCCAGCCTGGTACTCATGTCCGTCCATCACCGCGGTAACGGTCTCAGAGTCCTCAATGATCACCGCCACCTCGCTGTCACGCTTCCCCAACATGCTGCGGTCGTTGATGTTGGCCGAACCTAACACAGACACACACACACAGAAAACGCATCAGATTGCAGCCAAAGCCAATGGGATGAACACAGAGGCTGCAGTTCACTCATTCATCAGCAGAGGGATCAAGAATAAAAAGTGAGGCTCCATCCAACTCTCAGCATCACTTTGTGAACGCTGCAAATTCTTAGTCATGCTTGTTATATGAATATGAAACATGTTGAATACTTTTTGTTTCTCCCTGAAATCCCTTCATGAAAACATACGTACTCACACAAAACTGCCTTCTCCCCACCCCCAACACACACCTACCGATGATGACGGTGTTGTCGTCTGCGATGAGCATCTTGCTGTGGACGTAGATGAGCTCTGTGACCAGGCGTCCCTCCAGCTCAGCGTGGGTCCTCAGACCACAGAACGAGATGTAGTTCATCCACTGTAGTTCATCCACTGGAACACACACACACACAGTTAGTTCTCAGACCACAGAACCATATGGAGTTCATCCACTGGAGGTGTGAGTGTGAATATCCTTACTTTCTTTCTTCAGCTGGGAGATGATGGAGTATTCACCTCTGATCATGGTCCTGAAGAGGATAGGAGAGTTCAGTTAATAATGAAAACACTGCATGTTGTGTGTGTGTGTGTGTGTGTCACCTGTAGTTGAAGTGCATGACGGCCTGAAGGGCGTTTCCTCCCCCTGTTGTGATGTCACCTTCAAACCCAGGAAGTAGTGGAGTCACCACGTACACACGGAACTTCTTGCCCTCCCTACAGAGAGATAAAAACTAAAACTAACACCTTACACACAAACACACACACTAAAACACACACAAACACACGCACCTCACACAACAACACACACACCTCACACACCAACACACACATACACTAAAACACACACAAACCTCACACACTAACACACAAACACTAAAACACACACACAAACACACACACCTTACACTCCAACACACACACACTAAAACACACACCTCACACACACACCTCACACACAAACACCTTAACACACACAAACACACACACCTCAGACACCAACACACACACACTAAAACACACACAAACACACACTAAAACACACACCAACAAACATACACACCTCACACACCAACAAACACACACACCTTACACATCTCACACACCAACACACACACACTAAAACACATGCAAACACACACACACAGTAAACACACACAAACACCCACACCAACACACACACACCTCACACACCAACACACACACATACTTGTGAGCTCTGAGGATCCTCTCGATGAGCGCTTCTCCGATCTTGTTATAGACCATCTTGTTGTCTGAACAACTGATGAAAAACTGGTTCTGATGAGAGAGAGATGAGATGAGATAGAGTGAGGGAGCAGAGAGAGAAGAGAAGAGAGAGAGAGAGAGATGAGATAGAGAGAGGGAGAAGAAAGAGAGAGAGGAGATGAGATAGAGAGAGATGAGATAGAGAGAGAGATGAGATAGAGAGAGGGAGAAGAGAGAGAGATGAGATAGAGAGATAGAGAGAGATGAGATAGAGAGAGATGAGATAGAGAGAGATGAGATAGAGAGAGAGAGAGCGAGAGAGAGAAGAGAGAGAGAGGAGATAGAGAGAGGGAGAAGAGAGAAGAGAGAGAGAGAGGAGATAGAGAGAGAGAGAGGAGATAGAGAGAGGGAGAAGAGAGAAGAGAGAGAGAGAGGAGATAGATAGATAGAGAGAGAGAGAGAGAGAGAGAGAGAGAGAGAGAGAGAGAGAAAGAGAAAAATAAGAGAGAGAGAAAAAAGAGAGAGAGAGAGTGTAATGTAGTAGTATGTACAGTGTATGTACCTCTATGTAGAGTGTACTAGATGCAGTGCTACACAGTGTAATGTAGTAGTATGTACAGTGTATGTACCTCTATGTAGAGTGTACTAGATGCAGTGCTACACAGTGTAATGTAGTAGTATGTACAGTGTATGTACCTCTATTTTTTTTTTTTTTTTTTTTTTTTACCTTTATTTAACTAGGCAAGTCAGTTAAGAACACATTCTTATTTTCAATGACGGCCTGGGAACAGTGGGTTAACTGCCTGTTCAGGGGCAGAACGACAGATTTGTACCTTGTCAGCTCGGGGGTTTGAACTCACAACCTTCCGGTTACTAGTCCAACGCTCTAACCACTAGACTACCCTGCCACCCTGCAGTGCTACACAGTGTAATGTAGTAGTATGTACAGTGTATGTACCTCTATGTAGAGTGTACTAGATGCAGTGCTACACAGTGTAATGTAGTAGTATGTACAGTGTATGTACCTCTATGTAGAGTGTACTAGATGCAGTGCTACACAGTGTAATGTAGTAGTATGTACAGTGTATGTACCTCTATGTAGAGAGTACTAGATGCAGTGCTACACAGTGTAATGTAGTAGTATGTACAGTGTATGTACCTCTATGTAGAGTGTACTGGATGCAGTGCTACACAGTGTAATGTAGTGTTATGTACAGTGTATGTACCTCTATGTAGAGTGTACTGGATGCAGTGCTACACAGTGTAATGTAGTAGTATGTACAGTGTATGTACCTCTATGTAGAGTGTACTGGATGCAGTGCTACACAGTGTAATGTAGTAGTATGTACAGTGTATGTACCTCTATGTAGAGTGTACTGGATGCAGTGCTACACAGTGTAATGTAGTAGTATGTACAGTGTATGTACCTCTATGTAGAGTGTACTGGATGCAGTGCTAGACAGTGTAATGTAGTAGTATGTACAGTGTATGTACCTCTATGTAGAGTGTACTGGATGCAGTGCTAGACAGTGTAATGTAGTGTTATGTACAGTGTATGTACCTCTATGTAGATGAAGTGCTTGCTCCTGGCGATAGTCTGGAGGTAGGCGTTGTGGATGGACTCCTCATGATACTTAATACCTGCTGACCAGTCAGCTGCTGACCGCAACACCTGGACAGGACAACACACGTTAGTGTGTCAGCAGTGTGTGTGTGTGTGTGTGTGTGTGTGTGTGTGTGTGTGTGTGTGTGTGTCTTACCTGTACTCTAGTGGGAACACAGTCGGGCACCTGGTACCTCAGCTCGCTGGCACTGCTGTGAGACTTGGGCAGGAGGTACGGGTAGGAGAGAGAATGATACTTAGGCTTCATTATCTACAGAGAGAAAGAGAGAATAGACAGACGTGGAAAAGCGGCTCTCAGTTCAACGAGGCACTTGAGGTACGGTAACGGGTGTGTGCTGGGTCTGACCTTACAGAAGTTCCAGCGCTGTATGAAGTGTCTGGCCACGTCCCTGGCAGCTTTCCCATGGACCACAGAGGAGATGTCATGCCACGGCATCCTGGGAGTGGTGTACCTGTCAATGAAGTCTGGAGAGAGAGAACACATCAACAGTTGATCTGATAAATGAGGTGTTATTACCATTATATCCACATACTAGAGGAAAACTACTGTCAAAGAATGTAGTATGTACGCTAGCGTGTGTGAGTGTGTGTGTGTGTGTGTCCTACCATCGAAGGGTTTCTCCAGCTGTATCCAGTCCTTGTAGACAAAGTTGCAGTAGTCTTTTCCATGCCAAAACCTGGTGTTACCCCTCAGCTCTCCTACACCTGTCTGGAGGCTCCGCACTGAACCACTGTCTGAACAAACACAGACACGCACGCACACACACACAGACACGCACGCACACACACACAGACAGACACGCACGCAAGCACACAGACACGCACGGACGCACGCACAAGAGAGAAAGAACACAACAGAGAAAGAGAGAGGGGTCAGATCAGTGACACACATATGCACAACCCCTCAACACACACACACACACACACACACACACACACACACACACACACACACACACACACACACACACACACACACACACACACACACACACACACACACACACACACACGTACCAGCGCTGTCCAGGGAGCTGATGCTGTCTGCATGCTGCAGAGTGTGTTTGTGGAGGTGCTTGACCAGGGAGAAGTGCATCCTCCTGGTTCGTCCAATCCCCTTCAGCCGTGGAAGCTCCACCCCTGGGTTGCCAGGCAGTGATTGTTTGCCTCCGTTGCTATTGGCGGCACCATCAGTAGAGGACACTCCCCTACTGGAGGGATGGTGGGCAGAGCTCTGAGACTGAAGGTGGGAATAAAGGTAATGGTCACTTATTTTTGTGGTATTATGTATTATGTGTTATGTTTTATGTATTATGTATTATGTTGTATGTATTATGTGTTATGCATTATGTAATATGTAATATGTATTATGTAATATGTAATATGTATTATGTAATATGTATTATGTAATATGTAATATGTATTATGTAATATGTATTATGTTGTATGTTGTATGTATTATGTATTATGTATTATGTTGTATGTTGTATGTATTATGTATTATGTATTATGTAATATGTATTATGTAATATGTATTATGTAATATGTAATATGTATTATGTAATATGTATTATGTTGTATGTTGTATGTATTATGTATTATGTATTATGTAATATGTAATATGTATTATGTAATATGTATTATGTTGTATGTTGTATGTATTATGTATTATGTATTATGTATTATGTAATATGTATTATGTAATATGTATTATGTAATATGTAATATGTATTATGTAATATGTATTATGTTGTATGTATTATGTAATATGTATTATGTATTATGTTGTATGTATTATGTATTATGTTGTATGTATTATGTGTTATGCATTATGTAATATGTAATATGTAATATGTAATATGTATTATGTTGTATGTTGTATGTTGTATGTTGTATGTTGTATGTTGTATGTATTATGTATTATGTATTATGTAATATGTATTATGTGTTATGTATTTCTCTCTTATGTAAGCTCAACAGGTTTTTGCTATTCCAAGTTTGTGTCTGACCTGCTCCATCTCCAGGGCAACAGAGCGTGTCACACTCCCCACGTCTGTCAGGCGATGCTCTCGGTCGTCCCAGCGACCATACGCCAGGTCTATCCCGCCAACGAAGGCCACTGATTGGTCGATGACGATGATCTTCTCATGATGTGCCCACAGGTAGACAGACGACGACACATGGTCTGGGTGGCGCATCACCTGAAGGAAAAACACCCACATTTAATACACACAGACACACACACACACACAGACACACAGACACACACACACATACAGACACACACACACACACATACAGACACACAGACACAGACACACACACACACAGACACACACATACACACAGACACACACATACAGACACGCACTCCTACCTTGATGTTGGGGTGCAGGTGCATTAGTGTTCTCTTGCTGTATTCACTGTTGATGCCCAGAGCTAGCTCCACCTCCTTATACAGCATCACAAAGATATGAACCCCCTGTTGCTGTTGAGAGAGAGAGAGAGAGAGAGAGAGAGAGAGAGAGAGAGAGAGAGAGAGAGAGAGAGAGAGAGAGAGAGAGAGGAGAGAGAGAGAGAGAGAGACAGAGAGAGAGAGAGAGAGAGAGAGAGACAGAATGTGAGAGAGAGAAAGAGTGAGAGAGAGAGAGAAAGACAGAACGTGAGAGAGAGAAAGAGAGAGAGACAGAGCGAGACAGACAGAGTGAGAGAGAGAAAGAGAGAGAGACAGAGCGAGACAGACAGAGTGAGAGAGAGAAAGAGCGAGAGACAGAGTGAGAGAGGGTGTATGGGCCAATTCCAACATCCTATTATATTAGCAAACATGTGATATTGCAGTATCAGTGGTTATAAATGTTATCTGGAATAACAAGTGTAACTTACTGCTTTGCGTTTGAGGATGCAGTCCAGTCTCCATTTGTTTCCCTCCACAACTGGCCTCTTCAGGAAGATCTCTGGACTCAACCTACACACTCACACGCACACACACCAAAACCTATTAGTGAAATGTGGTAAGCTGTTCAACCAGTTTGATGAGCAAACTACTTTGCATTGTACAGTGTCTGTTTAGCTCCAGGGATTAATATTTAGCCAAAATATTTGAAAAGAAGTCGACGTACATCACATATGCTTCAGTTGATCTCAAAAAGGATTTGGTTTTAAATGTACTTAAGTATCAAAAGTAAATGTAATTGCTAAAATATACTTAAGTATCAAAAGTTAAAGTTAAATAATAATTCATTTCAACTTCCTTTATTAAACAAACCAGACGGCACAATATTCTTATTTTTTTATTTGACGGATAACCAGGGGACGCTCCAACACTCAGACATAATTTACAGATAGCCAGGGCACGCTCCAACACTCAGACATAATTTACAGATAGCCAGGGGACGCTCCAACACTCAGACATAATTTACAGATAACCAGGGCACGCTACAACACAGACATCATTTACAGATAACCAGGGCACGCTCCAACACTCAGACATAATTTACAGATAGCCAGGGCACGCTCCAACACTCAGACATCATTTACAGATAACCAGGGCACGCTCCAACACTCAGACATCATTTACAGATAGCCAGGGCACACTCCAACACTCAGACATCATTTACAGATAACCAAGGCACGCTCCAACACTCAGACATAATTTACAGATAGCCAGGGCACGCTCCAACACTCAGACATCATTTACAGATAACCAGGGCACGCTCCAACACTCAGACATCATTTACAGATAGCCAGGGCACACTCCAACACTCAGACATCATTTACAGATAACCAGGGCACGCTCCAACACTCAGACATAATTTACAGATAGCCAGGGCACGCTCCAACACTCAGACATCATTTACAGATAGCCAGGGCACGCTCCAACACTCAGACATCATTTACAGATAGCCAGGCCACGCTCCAACACTCAGACATCAGTTACAGATAGCCAGGGCACGCTCCAACACTCAGACATCATTTACAGATAGCCAGGGCACGCTCCAACACTCAGACATCATTTACAGATAACCAGGGCACGCTCCAACACTCAGACATAATTTACAGATAGCCAGGGCACGCTCCAACACTCAGACATCATTTACAGATAGCCAGGGCACACTGCAACACTCAGACATCATTTACAGATAGCCAGGGCACGCTCCAACACTCAGACATCATTTACAGATAGCCAGGGCACGCTCCAACTCTCAGACATCATTTACAGATAGCCAGGGCATGCTCCAACACTCAGACATAATTTACAGATAGCCAGGGCACGCTCCAACACTCAGACATAATTTACAGATAGCCAGGGCACGCTCCAACACTCAGACATAATTTACAGATAGCCAGGGCACGCTCCAACACTCAGACATCATTTACAGATAGCCAGGGCACACTGCAACACTCAGACATCATTTACAGATAGCCAGGGCACGCTCCAACACTCAGACATCATTTACAGATAGCCAGGGCACGCTCCAACTCTCAGACATCATTTACAGATAGCCAGGGCATGCTCCAACACTCAGACATAATTTACAGATAGCCAGGGCACGCTCCAACACTCAGACATAATTTACAGATAGCCAGGGCACGCTCCAACACTCAGACATCATTTACAGATAGCCAGGGCACGCTCCAACACTCAGACATAATTTACAGATAGCCAGGGCACGTTCCAACACTCAGACATCATTTACAGATAGCCAGGGCACACTCCAACACTCAGACATAATTTACAGATAGCCAGGGCACGCTCCAACACTCAGACATCATTTACAGATAGCCAGGGCACGCTCCAACACTCAGACATCATTTACAAAAGAAGCATTTGTGTTAAGTGTATCCGCCAGATCAGAGGCAGTAGGGCTGACCAGGGATGTTCTCTTGATAAGTGGGTGAATTGGACCATTTTCCTGTCAAAATGTAACGAGTACTTTTGGGTGTCAGGGAAAATGTGTGGAGTAAAAAGCACATTATTTTCGTTAGGAATGTAGTGAAGTAAAAGTAGTCAAAAATATAAATAGTAAAGTAAAGCACAGATACACAAAAAAACGACTAGTATTTTTACTTAAGTACTTTACACCACTGCCAACAGGTGTACAGGTAGCATTACATTACACTACCACACATTTATACAATCTCACTTATCAGGAGTCGACTGTAAGAATACTGCACAGGTTTTCGATCTGGGACTGGTAAACTATACCACATATATAGACTGCATTTACAGTCTGCTTGGGTGATGACATGTAGCTGTGTTATGTTGTGGTGAGTATTCACACTAACTGCTGACGGCAATGTCTATTTCCCTACACACACACATATATATACACACACACACGTAAACACACATACATGCACATATTCACGTAAACACACATACACGTAAACACACAGGCATGCACGTACCACCAGTCAGTGATGAAGATCTCTTCTTTAGCTTCTTCCAGAGCATCGGCTACATCCTCCATGTAGGTCTTCCCATTCACATACCTACACAACACACACACACACACACACACACACACACACACACACACACACACACACACACACACACACACACACACACACACACACACACACACACACACACACACACACACACACACACACACACACAGTGGTTGACACCTTCTCCTAGATCGGAGTATTTTAGATGCAGACATCAGTTGACAGTTCCAGTCAACCAAACCCACGTGATGTTGGCTACAGAAGCACATTCTCCACAGACAGACAGGCAAAGAGAGAAGCTCACAGACACACACACTTAACATAGACTAAACTTACATCTAACTACTGAACTTAACATGGACTAAACTTACATCTAACTACTGAACTTAACATGGACTAAACTTACATCTAACTACTAAACTTAACATGGACTAAACTTACATCTAACTACTAAACTTAACATGGACTAAACTTACATCTAACTACTAAACTTAACATGGACTAAACTTACATCTAACTACTAAACTTTACCTGAGTAATTTTTTTTGGGGGGGGTTGATTGTTGTTTCCCAGATTCCATAGTTACCATTTGGCAGGGATGTTCTGCTCCTCCTGAGCAAAGGAACCAAATCGATGGTCTCGTAGAAACGCCCTCCCGTGTTTACGGACAAAGTCTTCTATCGCCTGGCCCCACCACCGAGCATGTCTGTAGCTGTTCAACTTCAGTACAAGGCACCTACATGCACGCATGAACACACACACACACACACACACACACACACACACACACACACACACACACACACACACACACACACACACAGTTAACTCCTTAATCTCCTGGCCCCACCTCCTAGCATGTCTGTACACACATACACACACCACACCTGGAGAGGCTGTCGATGCGTACTCCGTATTTGGTCTCTGTGTCTTTGGAGTCCATTTTGACGCTGAACTCTTTGTCCAACAGGAGAACAAAGGAAATGGCTCCTGAGTCTGGCTTCATGTAGAAGAGGAACGAATCCTTCACCACCAACCAGCTGTGCGCACACACACACACACACACACAGGGAGAGATACATCAGTGTGTGTGCGTGAATGTTTGTGCGTGCATTGTGTTTGTACGTGTGTGTACTAACCGTTTAGACCAGCGGTAGCAGGCTTCACTGTGACCACAGCAGTTCAAGCCTGGGATACGATGACCTCCGGAACGCTTGTGTATCATCCCCTCCCTGAAACATGTTTAAATGATGAATACACAAAATAAAACAAATCAATTTTCAGCTATTCCAATAACAATGGGCATGACGGCGCAGTCATAAAGACAGGATCTGTTAATGAATCTGTTGTTCCTCACAGTCCTTTAGGTCCAAGGTCATGGATGAAGGACATCTGGCTGACGTCTATAAACTCCATCTGAGGAGAGAGAGGAACCGTATTTATGGGTATTAGATAAAGAGAGAAGTAGTAGTCAGTCCAGTTCCAGTCGCCTATAGTCTAGTCTAGTGTAGTTGAGTAGTACCAAAGAGATTCTATTATATTACTAGACTGGCTATGTCATAAACCCTCAAAGTTCCAGAATGGGGCCAAAATGGCAGCCATCTTGCTCAGTCTAATTGCAATGAATGGCAGTACAGGCATAATCCTGGTTTTACTTATGCAGGAAAATGAAAGTAAGGCATGTGGTGTATCAGAAATTGTGTAATGGAATTATAGTCAACCTAAAATATTGACATATCATTTTAAATACAGATTATGCAGGTTTTATACACATTTTCTGTATAAATAGCCTCTAAATATATGTAAACAGAACATACATGTCTCAGATTCTTGGAAAGCTGAGAGTGCCATTACATGATACAATATCAGAAGTCCTATCATCAACTGATTTCAGACAGTGTATGGCTGTGGTTTGACTGTATTGTTTAAATAGAATTTTGGCATATTGGCAGTTCATTTAAAAAAATGTATCCTCCAAAAATTGTCTGGCTAGCTAACACAAATACAATTCAGATAAATTCTTCAAATTTGCTATTTTACACAATATCTTATCACAGCACTGGAAAACCATGGTTGACCAACTCCCTGACCATCATAAGAAGGTTCATGTCCATTCTAGTATTGTAATTCATAATTCTATGAGTAGTACTCACAGTGTGGTAGTATTTTCTGTACATGGCCATCCTTAACAGCTTGTTCAGATAATCTTCCAGCTGTTTCTGTACAGGCAACATAATAAATGCAGTATTACGATGACTATACAGATGTATAGTCTGTATATATGTATACTATACGATGACTATGTAGATGTACTATACAGTACAATGTTTATATGAAGTATATACTGTATTCGTCTATAAAGTTAATACGACAAACACATTCAAACACACCTACCCTTCTGCTGTAGACCTGTTCGTCTTGTGCCAACTCATCTCCGCCACGCGGTAGCTCAGGAATATGTCTGGCTTCACTCTTCTTCATTGTCCTCCTCCTTGTTGTGTGGCTGAGAGAGAGCGAGAGAGAGAGCGAGAGAGAGAGAGAGAGAGAGAGAGAGAGAGAGCGAGAGAGAGAGAGAGAGAGAGAGAGAGAGCGAGAGAGAGAGAGAGAGAGAAGAGAGAACGTGAGAGAGAGCGAGAGAGAGAGAGAGAGAGAGAGAACGAGAGAGAGAACGAGAGAGAGTGAGAGAGAGCGAGTGAGAGAGAGGGGGGAGAGAGCGAGAGAGAGAGAGAGGGAGACAGAGCGAGAGAGAGAGCAAGAGAGAGAGAGAAGAGAGAGTGAGAGAGAGAGAGGTAGAGAGAGAAGAGAGAGCGAGAGAGAGAGAAGAGAGAGGGAGAGAGAGGAGAGAGAGAGAAGAGAGATTTCACCTTTATTTAACCAGGTAGGCACGTTGAGAACAAGTTCTCATTTGCAATTGCGACCTGGCCAAGATAAAGCAAAGTAGTTCGACACATACAACGACACAGAGTTACACATGGAGTAAAACAAACATACAGTCAATAATACAGTAGAAACAAGTCTATATACGATGTGAGCAAATGAGGTGAGATAAGGGAGGTAAAGGCAAAAAAAAGGCCATGGTGGCAAAGTAAATACAATATAGCAAGTAAAACACTGGAATGGTAGATTTGCAGTGGAAGAATGTGCAAAGTAGAGATAGAAATAATGGGGTGCAAAGGAGCAAAATAAAATAAAATAAATACAGTAGGGAAAGAGGTAGTTGTTTGGGCTAAATTATAGGTGGGCTATGTACAGGTGAAGTAATCTTTGAGTTGCTCTGACAGCTGGTGCTTAAAGCTAGTGAGGGAGATAAGTGTTTCCAGTTTCAGAGATTTCTGTAGTTCGTTCCAGTCATTGGCAGCAGAGAACTGGAAGGAGAGGTGGCCAAAGAAATAATTGGTTTTGGGGGTGACCAGAGAGATATACCTGCTGGAGCGCGTGCTACAGGTGGGTGATGCTATGGTGACCAGCGAGCTGAGATAAGGGGGGACTTTACCTAGCAGGGTCTTGTAGATGACATGGAGCCAGTGGGTTTGGCGACAAGTATGAAGCGAGGGCCAGCCAACGAGAGCGTACAGGTCGCAATGGTGGGTAGTATATGGGGCTTTGGTGACAAAACGGATTGCACTGTGATAGACTGCATCCAATTTGTTGAGTAGGGTATTGGAGGCTATTTTGTAAATGACATCGCCGAAGTCGAGGATTGGTAGGATGGTCAGTTTTACAAGGGTATGTTTGGCAGCATGAGTGAGTGAAGGATGCTTTGTTGCGAAATAGGAAGCCAATTCTAGATTTAACTTTGGATTGGAGATGTTTGACGTGGGTCTGGAAGGAGAGTTACCTAGACACCTAGGTATTTGTAGTTGTCCACGTATTCTAAGTCAGAGCCGTCCAGAGTAGTGATATTGGACGGGCGGGCAGGTGCAGGCAGCGATCGGTTGAAGAGCTTGCATTTAGTTTTACTTGTATTTAAGATTTAGTTTTACTTGTATTTAAGAGCAGTTGGAGGTCACGGAAGGAGAGTTGTATGGCATTGAAGCTTGCTATATCTACTGTACCATGAAAAATCCTAACATTTCTATGATCAGAATTCGTAGTATATCATTTAGTATTTGATCACTTTACAATTTGATATGTGTGTGTGTGTCTGTGTGTGTACCTGCGGGAGGGTAGTGGTACCCTCATGAACATCTTGTATCGGACCAGTTCTCCGTGGAGGTCCATGAAGTGTTTCTCCTTTCTCTTGACCACCCAGCTGAACTCTCCATGTCTCAGCTCAATCTTAAACACTGCAGGCTGACTCTACACAGACAGAGATCAAGTGTGAATGTGTGTGTGTGTGTGTGTGTGTGTGTGTGTGTGTGTGTGTGTGTGTGTGTGTGTGTGTGTGTGTGTGTGTGTGTGTGTGTGTGTGTGTGTGTGTGTGTGTGTGTCTGTGTGTGGGTACCTTGTTGACACTCCTCTGTGCCGTGATGTTGAACCTGTCCTGGGCTGTGTTGAACCTCTCCACCTCCAGTATCTTAGCAGTGATGGGGACAGTAGGGAGATAGACCCTGGCTTCAGACTCCTTAAAACCCACGGTGTGATACACAGCACTGAACCCTATACGGCTGTCCCCTGGAGAGGTAGAGAAAAAGCCAATAGGATACATCTCTCATCATATCATTAATATAAAGAGCTCTCACACACACATACACACACCTATGGTGGTAGGGTCATTGTCAGTCTCCTCTCCATCTCCCATGTCCAACTCTCTGGTGTCCAAACTCTCAACTACATCCGACATCTTCCTGCTGATGCCGAGGCCGTCTGTGATGTCACTGGGTTCCACAGCGATGTCAGAGGTCATCAGGTTAAGGCTGCTCGTGGTGGGGGGGTCTTTACCCAACATGCCTAGCTCTCAACCCTCAGAACAGGGCACACCTGGATGAAGAGAGGAGGACTTGAACCGTTGAATAGAGTCATAACGTTGTCTGCTTCGTAGAGAAGTTGTTTCTGTCCAAGAGTAAGAGTATGTTGCTCTGCATGTATTATCACTTTCTACTGCAGTGCAGATCATCCCTGCAGCAGTGTGTGTGTGTGTGTATGTGCTTGCCTGTGTGTGGACTTGAATTTGAGGAAATCCAAGACTCCCACACACACACACACAGCCCAGAATAGAACCAATAGTTGTCCACTAACAGTAGAGGGCCATTTGTTAAAGATTCTGCTACCTCATTGGCTAACGCTGGCCCTGCAGAGAGCTACAGGAAGTCAATGGAAACTGTCTTCCAAAATAGCAGAGTACAGAACAGTGTGTGTGTGTGTGTGTGTGTGTGTGTGTGTGTGTGTGTGTGTGTGTGTGTGTGTGTGTGTGTGTGTGTGTGTGTGTGTGTGTGTGTGTGTGTGTGTGTGTGTGTGTGCGTGTGTGTGTAATGGGTAAGACAGAACCAGTACTATCATGAATGTCTTACTGGAGACTATAATGCCAGTCATTAGAGCTCTGCTTGTACCCTACCAAACACACCACATTAAAGACAGAACCCGAGTGTGTGTGTCCTTAGTGCAATGCTAAGCCAGACAGACAGACAGGCGGGGCTCCATGGCAACAAGAGTGATGTAATGTCATCTCTGGTCAGAAGTCTATAAAGTTCTCTGAGGCAAGTCAAGGCAGGCGTGCACACACACTCACACACACACATTTGACTGTAAAACTCAGTACGACAGTGTCTGGTTCTTAGTGTGTGGTAGCATGTTGAGTCTTGTTTTTTGTGTTCGAATTTGAGTTCTCTCTCTTTTCGTTACTCTCTCTCTGTGACACACACACAGACACAAAGGGCTTTACGTCTCGCACGAGGCCTCCGTCATGTCCCAGTGGAACGGAATGGTCAAACCTCAGGCAGTACTGGGATCAGAGAAAGAGAGGGGGGGGGGGGGGGGTGATAGAGAGAGAGATGGTAGAGAGGGGGAGAGAGAGAGAAGGAGAGAGAGGGATGACAGATGGAGTGTTGCTTTTATCTCGCTTCTCTGTTCTGATGGAACATTGTCTACTTCCTGTTTCCTGTCCAAGGATGTCATGATGATGGGTTTTGGCAAATAGGAGAAAACTATAAATACCATTTACTGTATGTTGCCAATCATTCTCCTTCCTTATTTTCTATTCGTTTTTGATGAATTGTTTCCCACATCCACATCCAACAGTTTTCTCAGGGACCGGACACTAACATGTCTTGGGATCTGAATGGATAACACTAGGTTATCATCAGGACAGTTAAAATTCCATTGACCTACGGTATCTACACTCGTACAAAGGCACACACACACATACACGCACGCACACACCATAAAGATAAGTGAGAAGAGATTTGTGGACACAACATGGCATTTACAGTCAATGTGGTGCCAACCTCCGCCTAGCACAGATGACAGAGAGAGAGAGAGCAACAGAATGAGAGAGTGGTCTGTGACACCTCTGTCTCTGCCTACACTAAAGCTGTTTATTATCTAATCATTTCAACACTAGAGAAAGAGAGAGAGAGAGTGAAAGAGAGAGAGAGAAAGAAAGAAAGAAAGAGAGGGAGGGAGGGAGGGAGGTAGGTAGGGAGGGAGGGAGGGAGGGAGGGAGGGAGGGAGGGAGGGAGGGAGGGAGGGAGGGAGGGAGGGAGGGAGGGAGGGAGGGAGGGAGGGAGGGAGGGAGGGAGACAGAGGGCGAGAGAGAGAGGGAGAGACAGAGGGAGAGAGAGAGAAAGAGAGGGAGGGAAAGAGAAAGAGGGAGGGAGAGAGAGAGACAGAGGGAGAGAGAGAGAAAGGGAGGGAGGGAGAGAGAGAGAGGGAGGGAGAGAGAGCGAGAGGGAGAGACTACAGGGAGAGAGAGAGAATGAGAGGGAGGGAGAGAGAGACAGAGAGGGAGGGAGAGAGAGACAGAAAGAGAGACAGAGAGGGAGAGAAATAGAGGGAGGGAGAGAGAGAGGGAGAGACAGAGAGAGAAAGAGAGGGAGGGAGAGAGAGAGAGGGAGAGACAGAGAGAGAGAGAGAGAGAGAGAGAGAGAGAGAGAGAGAGAGAGAGAGAGAGAGAGGGAGAGGGAGAGGCATTATCACCAGAGAGTCCTGCTGGCTGTAACACAAGGCTTCATTGTACTTCTTTGAAGGAACACATCTTTCCAACGCAATCACATACACACACACATACACACTGTATTCTACTGTCCAGCAGGTGGTTTGAATTTACATGTTGGCTTGATCTCTCTGAGCTGAAACCACCTTTGCGTGTGGGTGCATGCGTGTGGGGACCTGAAATTGCCACAAGTACCCACAAGGATAGTAAAACAAGGACAATTCTCCCTCGTGGGGACATTTCCCACGTCCCCATGAGGACAATAACTATGTGAATCTTAGGGGTTAGGTTTAGGGTTACAATTAGGGTTACAATTAGGGATAGGGTTAGAGTTAGGGGTTAGGAGTTAGGGAAAATAGGATTTTGAATGCAAAAATACATTTGATTCCCACAAGGGTGTGTGTGTGTGTGTGTGTGTGTGTGTGTGAGAATGAGAGCATGCACCTTTTCATAATTTTGTTGATGTCACGTCCTGACCTTAGTTCCTTTTTTATGTCTCTATTTTGGTTTGGTCAGGGCGTGAGTTGGGGTGGGCATTCTATGTTTTTCATTCTGTTTTGTTCTGTGTGTTGTATTTCTATGTGTTTGGCCGGGTATGGTTCCAAATCAGAGACAGCTGTCAATCGTTGTCTCTGATTGAGAACCATACTTAGGTAGCCTGTTCCCACTTGTGTTTGTGGGTAGTTGTTTCCTGTTTTTTCACCTTACAGGACTGTTTTGTGTCGTTCACGCTCTTTGTTGTTTTTATTGTCATTCAGTGTTCAGTTTATTTAATTAAATTTTCTATGAACACTTACCACTCTGCGTGTTGGTCCGATAATTCCTATTCCTCATCATCAGATGAAGAGGAGAGCCGTTACAGTTTTCCTATTTGGATGAATGACTGATCAAATAGAATGACTGATCAAACATTTATTTACCCAGGCAAGTCAGTTAAGAACACATTCTTATTTACAATGACAGCCTAGGAACAGTGGGTTAAGTGCATTGTTCATGGGCAGAATAACACATTTTTACCTTGTCAGCTCAGGGATTCTATCTAGCAACCTTTCGGTTACTGGCCCAACGCTCTAATCACTAATCACAAATATAGTGACTGATCAAATATAATGACTGATTAAATATAGTGATTGATCAAACATAATGACTGATCAAACATAATGACTGATCAAATATAATGACAGATTAAATATAGTGATTGATCAAACATAATGACTGATCAAATAATGACTGATCAAATATAGTGATTGATCAAATATAGTGATTGATCAAACATAATGACTGATCAAACTAGACAGAATGACAAGACAGAGAGCTAGTCAGTACAGTCAGACTAGACCTCGTCATCCAGCCAGAGGCTTCTAACTGCCCCACCATAGTTAATATGTATTCAGGAACAGGATGTGTAGAGCAGAGAGAGGGAGACAGAGGTCATGAAACTCAGCTATGATTGTTTTGTTAGGAGAGGAGCCCAGCAGAACTGTGTAATGTCTTATATCACCTACAACAACAGAGACTTGGTCTTTGAAACGTTGAATCTGCTCTACAAACAAGGCAAGTAACAACGTTACCAATAAAGACGGCACATGTACTGGTGAGGAGAAAATAAGAGGGAGGGAAGGCGAGAAGGAGAGGGAGAGTGAGAGAGCAGTAGGGTGAGGAGACGGGGATATGAACGAGGGAGTGAGTTGAAGGAAATGGAGAGGGAGGAAAAGGAGAGAGGGAGAGAACAGAACTGTTCAGCTAGCGAGGGACAGTCAGTCAGACATTTCAAAAGCAGCAACAAGCTTTCACAACATGGTGGTAGAGAGAGAGCCAAGATACACACACACACACACTACTTCTCCATTGGAACAATATAAAACAGAGTGACAGAGAGAGAGAGCGAGAGAGAGAAAGAAAAACTTTACTGACCTACTCTTGTACACTTGCTGTCCTCATTTTGATTTGTCCCACTTCTAGACTACTGAGTAGACTAAACACACACACTACAAACACACACACTCTACACACCCTATACACACACTCAGTGTACCGTTCCTCTTGTATAACAGAGTGTATGTGAACGAATGTACTGTGGAAACAACTCCTCTAAGAAAATTCCTCAAGAGAGGAGGAGCTACCGAAATCTAAACCAGTCAGCTGCGTTGAAACAGTCATACCCTCCCCCTGGGTTCTCTCATTGGGGGAATCTGCATCACTAAGGAATTATCATGGTCCACACACACTAACACAGCCGTGACGAGGGCACAAAAACACCTCTTCCCCCTCAGAAGGTTGAAAAGTTTTGGCATGGGCCCTCAGATCTTCAAAAATGTATACAGCTGCACCATTGAGAACATCTTGACTGGCTGCATCACCACTTGTTTTGATATGGCATCTGACCACAAGGTTTGAGAAAATCTTACAGGAAGAATGGGGGGGATAATTATAATAATCCAGATGTGCAAAGTAGATACAGACATACCCAAGATAACACAAAGCTGTAATCACGGTGGCGCCGACAAAGATGGTCACCTCGCTTCAGGTCCTTAGAAAAGTATGCAGTTATTCGTTTTTTTATGTATGATTTCTTATATTGTTAGCCCAGAAAATCTCAAGTCTTATTACATACAGCCGGGAAGAACTATTGGATATAAAAGCGACGTCAACTCACCATCATTACGACCAGGAATACAACTTTCCCGAAACGGATCCTCTGTTTGGACCTCCACCCAGAACATGGGATCTTATCCCAGAGGCCGACCCAAAACAACGTGGTCGCCGCAGGAGAGGCAGATGGAGCAGCCTACTGGGCAGATACCTCGCCGGCCATGACAGAACTTTACTGGACTCTATGTAAACTGGAATTCATACATACTGAGGCTGCATTTTTTGTAGCTGGGGATTTTAACAAAGCTAACCTAAGAGCAATACTCCCAATACAGTGCCACTGACACGGCCTGCTACCAAAGCTTGTAGGCTCTCCTTCTCCGTGGCCAACGTGAGTAAAACATTTAAACGTGTTAACCCTAGCAAGGCTGCCGGACCAGACGGCATCCCTAGCTGCGTCCTCAGAGCATGTGCAGACCAGCTGAATGGTGTGTTTACGGACATATTCAACCAATCCTATCCCAGTCTGCTATCCCCACATGCTTCAAAATGGCCACCATTGTTCCTGTTCCCAAGAAAGCTAAGGGAACTGAACTAAATGACTATCGCCCCATTGCAATCACTTCTGTCATCATGAAGTGCTTTGAGAGACTAGTCAAGGATCATATCACCTCCACTCTACCTGATACCCTAGACCCACTCCAACTTACTTACTGCCCCAATAGGTCCACAAACGATGCAATCGCCATCACACTGCACACTGCCCTATCCCATCTGGACAAGAGGAATAACTGTGTAAGAATTATGTTAATTGACTACAGCTCAGCATTTAACACCATAGTACCCTCCAAACTCGTCATTAAACTCAAGACCCTGGTTCTCGACCCCGTCCTGTGCAACTGGGTCCTGGACATTCTGACGGGATGACCACCAGGTGGTGCAGGAAGGAAACAAGATCTCCACCCTGCTGATCCTCAACACTGGGGCCCCACAAGGGTGCATTCTCAGCCCTCTCCTGTACTCTCTGTTCACCCATGACTGAGTGGCCTTCCAACTCAATCATCAAGTTTGCAGACGACACTACAGTGGTAGGCCTGATTACCAACAATAACGAGATGGCCTACAGGGAGGAAGTGAGGGCCCTCGGAGTGTGGAGTCAGGAAAACAACCTCTCACTCAACGTCAACAAAACAAAGGAGATGATCATGGACTACAGGAAACAGCAGAGGGAGCACCCCCCCATCCACATCGATGGGACATTAGTGGAGAAGGTGGAAAGTTTTAAGTTCCTCGGCGTACACATCACGGACAAACTGAAATTGTCCACCCACACAGAGAGTGTGGTAAAGAAGGTACAACAGCGCCTCTTCCACCTCAGGTACTCACAAACGTTTACAGATGCACAATCGAGAGCATCCTGCCGGGTTGTATCACCGCCTGATACGGCAATTGCACTGCCCTCAACCGCAAGGCTCTCCAGAGGGTAGTGCAGTCTGCACAACGCATCGCCGGGGGCAAACTACCTGCCCTCCAGGACACCTACAGCATCCGATGTCACAGGAAGGCCAAAAAATCAAGGACAAGAACCACCCGAGCCACTGCCTGTTCACCCCGCTACCATCCATAAGTATACACACTCCTGAGTCAATATTTTGTAGAAGCACCTTTGGCGGCGATTAAAAATCAAATCAAATTTTATTGGTCACATACACATGGTTAGAAGATGTTAATGCGAGTGTAGCAAAATGCTTGTGCTTCTAGTTCCGACTATGCAGTAATATCTAACAGCAATCTAACAAATTCACAACGACAACCGTATACACATAAATACACACACATGTAAAGGGATGAGTAGAATATGTACAAATGGATGAGTGATGGTGTGTGGCATAGGCAAGATGCAGTAGATGGTATAGAATACAGTATATACATATGACATGAGTAATGTAGGATATGTAAACATTATTAAAGTGGTGTTAGTTAAAGTGACTTGTGATACCTTTATTAAGTCAATTTATTTAAGTGGCCAGAGATTTGAGTCTGTATGTTGGCAGCAGCCTCTCTGTGTTAGGGATGGCTGTTTAACAGTCTGATGGCCTTGAGATGTGTAATATTTGTGTTGTGAAGAAATGACCAGGCAGGAGACGGGAGTACAGTTAGTTTTTCCTTTAGTCAAAAAACCCTCGTGCTCTACAGTTCCCGGCACCCCAGTGCACATGTGCATTTCCTATTAGGTGTAGTAACGTAACACTGCCGTAATGCATTACTGCTTAGTAACAGCACAGTAACTAATATAAACCGATGTAGATCCCAGATACTACAAGATAGAAGCTGTTTTTCAGTCTCTCGGTCCCAGCTTTGATGCACCTGTACTGACCTCGCCTTCTGGAAATTATATATTTCTGTAAAAAAAGGTCCAGAACGGCAGGCAGTCTAAGGGTCAGAGCAGGCAGGGGTCAATAATCCAGTGTGGTGTGGCAAGGTACAGAACGGCAGGCAGGCTCGGGGTCAGAGCATGTAGAATGGTCAAAACTGGGAAAAACTAGACAACAGGAACTAGAACAGACAGGAGCAAGGGGGAAAACTCAGGTAGGTTTCAAAACGAACTGGCAACAGACAAACAGAGAACACGGGTATAAATACACAGGATAATGGGGAAGATTGGAGATACCTGGAGGGGGGTGGATCCAAGCACAAAGACAGGTGAAACAGATCAGGGTGTGACAGGGTGAGAAAATAAAACAATTTAATCAATTTTGATTTCGGGCTGTAACACAACAAAATTTAGAATACGTTAAGGGGTATGAATACTTCCTCGTCTCCACCCCCTTCCAGGTGCCCATTTTCCCCATTATCCCCTGTGCATTTATACCTGCGTTTTCTGTTTGTCTGTTGCCAGTTCGTCTTGTCTCGTCAAGCCTACCAGCGTGTTTTTCCCCATACTCCTGTTGTCTCTAGTCCCTGTTTTCTTGTCCTTCCGGTCCCGACCTATTCTTCCTGTCCTGACCCCGAGCCTGCCTGCCGTGTCCTGTACCTATCGGACTCTGACCTGGTTTACAAACTTCTGCCTGTCCTGACCTTGAGCCTGCCTGCCACCCTGTACCTATCAGACTCAGACCTGGTTACGAACCTCTGCCTGTCCTCGACCTGCCCTTTTCCTGCCTCCTGTGGTTTTAATAAACTACTCTGTATATTGAACCTTCCGTCTCCTGTGTCTGCATCGGGGTCATATCCTGATTCGTGTTAGTACGAACTGGCCATGACTGACCCAGGAGACTCGGACCAGTTCCGCAGTACCGTCTCCTCCCAAGGAGCCATCATTGATAGACACAAGGAGTTACTTCAAGGTTTTATGGAAGGATTCCAGACCTTGGCGGATGCCATGACCGTGCCTTGAATACATGGCTGGAGCAATTGTGCAGATGGTCTGTTATGCAACCAGCCACGATGGTAACCTCCCAGTCCCTCAGTAACCCTGCTGTCAGAAGCGCGTCTCTACAGGCCAACCCGGCTTCCCATTCGACGCGTTCCTTCATGCTCATCAAGTCTAGTCAGGTACCTGTGGTATTGGGGTTTTCATGGCTCCAGCGACACAATCCCCTTATCAACTGGACTGCTGGTGCTATCATGGGCAGGAGCCCGTTCTACCACGCTCATTGCCTGAAGTTGTGGGCTCGGAAGAAGCCTCGGACCTCTCCGCCATTCCCGCGGAGTACCAGGACCTCCGGGAGGTTTTCAGCAAAGTTTTCAGCTCTGTTGGGTCCGGAGACCAAGGCTGTGGAAACGTACATCAATGACTTCCTGGCTGCAATGTGTACCCATCCTTCTGCCTCCCCCTCTGTGGAGAAGAGGGACAAAACCCGGTGCCCGTGAGTCGACTACCGGGCCTTAATGACATCACGGTTAAGAACTGCGGAACGCCTAACATCTGGTGAGGATACGGGAAGGTGACGGAGTGGAAGACAGCCTTTAACACAGCTAGCGGATACTACGAATACCTGGTGACCCCGTTCGGTTTGACCAACGCTCCTGCGGTGTTCCAAGCCCTGGTTAACAACGTTCTCCACAACATGTTGAACCGGTTCGTGTTCGTCTACCTTGACGACATCCTTGTCTTTTCCCGCTCAGCTCAAGAACACGTTCTCCACTTCTAACAAGTCCTCCAGCGTCTCCTGGAGAACCAGCTTTTTGTTAAAGCAGAAAAATACGAATTCCATCGCTCCACCATTTCCTTCCTAGGATACATCATCACTGCTGGTAATATGCAGATGGATCCCGGGAAGGTGAGAGCGGTGGTGGATTGGCCTCAACCCACTTCCAGAGTGCAGCTGCAACGCTTCCTGGGATTTTCCCATTTCTATCGCCATTTTATACTGGGTTACAGCACCCTGGCTTCCCCCCTTTCTGCACTCACCTCTCCCATGGTCCTGTTCACATGGTCCCCAGCTGCTGACCGGGTGTTCCTGGACCTAAAGCACTGCTTCACCACAGCTCCCATATTAATCCATCCGGACTGGTCCCATCAGTTCGTGGTGGAGGTCAATGCTTTGGACATGGGAGTGGGGGCTGTCCTGTCCCAACATTCTGCCCTGGGCCTAAAGCTGCATCCCTGCACCTCCTTTTCCCATTGTCTTAATGCCACAGAGAGGACTTATGATGTGGGAAATCGAGAACTGCTGTGGTGAAGATGGCATTGGAGGAGTGGAGGCACTGGTTAGAGGGGGCGGAACATCCATTCAATGTGTGGACGGATCACAAGAACACGGAATATCTCTGCACCGCCAATCGTCTCAACTCCAGGCAAGCTCGATTGGCCCTGCTTTTCACTCTGTTCAACTTTACCATCTCCTATTGCCCGGGGTCCAAGAATGTTAAGCTGGATGCGCTTTCACACCGCTATAGCCCCGCTGCTACACCCTCGGACCCCGAGACCATCCTTCCTACCTTGTGTCTAGCGGCTGCTCTTGTAACAGTACTCTTCTTACGTTGTGTACGACACGGAATTACAACATGTAGTACCAGTCATGTAGATTTATTCTGATAGGAACGGCACAAAATTGCACGTCATGCAATGCACGTCTCACCATCCAACTCTGCACTCACGCACGCTGGTTTGGTGCTTGTTCACTGGGACGACTCTAACTGGAACATCCCCCCTCGTAAGCAAGCTACGCAAACCAGCCAATAAGATGCCATGTTGAGTAGGTGAAGGCAAGACAAAATCAAACCAAAAACCCATTGGCTTAACAATAAAGTGGCAAGGGGAATCACCAATATAACCCTGCTACACTCCCCCCTACTGAATTCCACTTGCCAAGAAAAATAACAAAATACAAAACGGCACTGTGCAAACATACCAGATACAGAGACACTCAACATATGTGCAAAAAAATAAAAAAAATACAACTGTAACAGTACTTGCGTTGTGTACAATCAGTCATCGACACGGAACTCCAACATGTAGCACCAGTCAGGGGGAAGGGGGAATCACCAAGGGGAATCACCAATATAACCCTGCTACACTCTCATCTGGGGAATAGAGAACCAGGCCCGTGAGGGGGGACTGGCTAACCGGAAGTTTGTCCCAGATGCTGCCCTCTCCCCGGTCCTGGAATTGGGCTCATTCCTCCAAGCTTGCCTGCCACCCTGGCTCCCTTCAGACCCTGGCCTTTGTGTGACAACGCTTTTGGTAGCCTACCGTGGTTCCTGACGTCTCCGTGTTCGTCGCCGCCTGCACTGTCTGTGCTCAGAATAAGACTTCATGGCATGTTCTGGCTGGCCTCCTTCAACTTCCTGTCACTCACCGTCCCTGGTCACATTGATCCCTGGACTTCGTCACTGGTCTCCCTCCATCTGATAGCAACACCACTATCCTTACGCTGGTGGACAGGTTTTCAAAGCTGCCCATTTGATTCCCCTCCCCAAGCTATCCTCAGCCAAGGAGACGGCCCAGCTCATGGTGCAACACGTCTTCCGGATCCATGGACTTCTGGTGGACATGGTCTCCGACCGTGGTCCTCAGTTCTCGTCCTGGTTCTGGAAGGCGTCCTTCACACTCATTGGGTTGTCGGCCAGCCTGTCCTCTGGGTTTCTCCCCCAGTCTAAAGGCCATTCAGAGTGAGCTAATCAGGACGTGGAGACAACCCTTCGTTGCCTCGTCTCTGCCAACTCCACTACCTGGAGCCAGCAATTCGTGTGGGTGGAATACGCCTGCAACACCCTTCCCTCTTCAGCCACTGGTATCTCACCTTTCGAGTGTTTGATGGGTTATCAGCCCCCGCTCTTCCCTGAGCAAGAAGAAGAGGTCAGCATTACCTCGGCCCAGATGTTCGTCCGCCGCTGTCGCTGTACCTGGAAGAGAGCCCGGTCTGCTCTTCTCAAGACCACCTCCAGGTATCAACGACAGGCGGACTGCCACCGGACCCCGGCTCCCTGTTATCAGCTCGGCAAGAGGGTATGGCTATCCACCCGGGATCTGCCCCTGTGGGTGGAGTCCCCGTTTTATCGGCCCTTTTCACATCTCTAAGATTCTTAGCCCCTCTGCTGTTCGTCCCCCCTACGACTCATCTCGTCCTGCCATTTGTCTCTCTCTTGTTGTTTTAATAAACTACTCTGTGTATTGAACCTTCTGTCTCCTGTGTCTGCATCTGGGTCATATCCTGAGTTGTGTTAGTAAGGGACATACATAACAGTCGATAAGGGACGGTGGCTAGATATTTCCGGAGTGGCTCCTGCACACACACAGAAACACACACCTATCCACCCTACAAGTGAATATCTCCCTCCACCTGAGGTTGAATCTGCACATTGGTCTCCTCACTATATACACAGACTATATTGCGAGTGCATGTGTCGTGTGTATGTGTGTGTATCCATGTGTATGTGTGTGTGTGTGTGTGTGTGTGTGTGTGTGTGTGTGTGTGTGTGTGTGTGTGTGTGTGTATACATATGTGTGTGTTTATGACTGAGACTTTGACCTGAACGCTACACCACACCCTGTGAGAATGATGCTAGAGTAAGACACACATTACATTACACTTTACATTTTCACATTTGAGTAATTTCGCAGACGCTCTTATCCGGAGCGACATACAATCAATGCATTCAGCTAAATGAGTAAAGTAGTAAAACCACATATCACAATCATTGCTAGTCTTTGTTGGTTAATGTAGCTACTAGAGACAGAAAATTAGAAAAGTAATAGAAAGAAGTGAGACACACACATCCACACACACATACACACCCACACACATACACGCACACACATACACGCACACAGACTGAGTACCTGTTTCAGTGAAAAGTTGATGGGTCACTGACTTGCTGTGATCAGACCTCTGGACTTCTGTCATCTGAGGTGTCTTCTCTCTCTCTCTCTAAAATGTCCTGTATAGATAAACAGCACAGAGCAAAGGGCAGAGAAATAATCTACCCAATAACCTCCATCATAGATCATAATCTGGCCATACTGTTGGCCACACACAGAAACACACACGCACACAAACACGCACACACACGAACACACACACACCGGCTTTGCTTTAACCATTAGGTGGCGTGCTAGATCTAAGCTAGGGCTACCAGTAGGACCCCCTCCCTCTCTCTCTGCTGCCCTCCTTCACACTCTCTCTCCCTGTGTTTTTCAGTTGTGACAGTTGTTTCTGCTCCATTCAATTATGAGAAAAACTAGAGCATGTGCATGTATGTGAGGTGTGAATGTGCCATATTTAAAAACGTAGTTTTTTCTCTTTAGAGAATTCTCATCAAATCAGAGGAGGACATCGATCTATTGATCTTACATGGAGGCTCCAGAGAGAGAGAGAGAGAGAGAGAGAGAGAGAGAGAGAGAGAGAGAAATGTGGACTGCATTTCTGAAAGCATAATATTCAATGTCACAGACTCATAGAGGATGTTGATGTTGTTTGGATGTTTTTGTTGTTTACCCATTTCTCTTGGCTGAGTGGTTGGAGGAGCTTTCCAGAGTCACATCACAAAACCCTGACTGTGACTCACCTTCAGTCTAGGTTACCGTGTTTTCATCTGACGCATAAGAGCGCATGAAGGGGACAGAGCAAGAGAGAGGCACTTTTTGGAGGATGTTGTTTTAGAAGGTCGTCTTTTCTCGCTCATCATTTATCGATTTTAAAAATGTATCTATGTAATTTAGACCAATATATAGCCCTAACAATACCATAGGAACATGAATATCAGATCCTATTCATGTTTGTTTAATACTTTTGTACAATGCGCTCAACGGATGCTCGAGTATTATTTTCTTTCTTCAGACATGAATTTTAGCTTGTGATATATTTAATAACATTCAAAGGCTATACTTTATTTCTTACAAGTAAAATACTTTTGTAAATGGAAGACAAGATGGGAAGGTGTGTTTTATTGCTTCAGTGCAAGACTGTTCTAAAATAGAAGCGGACTAGGAGCTTAAAACCATAAGATCCTTTACGCATCACACACACACACGCACTCAATAAGAATAGAGGACATGCGGAGACAACTGGAGCGCGCCAGCCGCCCCAAGGAGAACCTCCAGCCGCGTGAATGACCCGCTGGCAGCATGCGCTCCTGGCCGAACCGAACTGACTGTATCTCTCCCGTTAACTGCAGCTGGGAGGAGAACTACTACTTTAACGGGAGCTACCGGGGTCCCGTGCCCCCCGAAAACCTCTTCCCCATCCCCGTTCTAATGGGAATCACCATCACCTGTGCTCTCCTGTTCCTGGCGGGAGTGACCGGAAATGTAATGACTATTCTGGTCGTGTCTAAGTACAGAGACATGAGAACAACCACTAACCTCTACTTATGTAGCATGGCTGTCTCAGACCTGTTGATATTCCTCTGTATGCCCCCTGATGTGTATCGGTTATGGAAGTACAGGCCATGGATATTTGGAGATACATTCTGTAAGCTGTTTCAGTTCGTTAGTGAGTGCTGCACTTATTCAACCATTTTGAATATAACGGCTCTGTCCGTGGAGCGGTACCTGGCCATCTGCTTCCCACTTCGCGCCAAACGCCTGGTCACCAAGCGACGCGTCCGTGCGCTCATCATCTTTCTCTGGCTCGTGTCGCTGTTGAGCGCGGGACCTGTCTTCGTTCTGGTGGGAGTGGAGCACGAGACTCGCCCAGCGGCGGGAAACTCTGTGACTGCTGGTGGGGCGGAAGGACAGACAGAGATAGACACTAGCGAGTGTAAACCCACTCAGTACGCGGTTGAATCTGGGCTTCTAGCCGCCATGGCGTTGGTTAGCTCTGTGTTTTTCTTCCTGCCGGTGTTTTGTTTGACTGTGGTGTACAGTTTGATTGGAAGAAGGTTGTGGAAGAGACGGAGAGAGAACAATATTGGAGCTAACGTAGCACACAGGGACAAGAGCAACAGACAGACCGTCAAGATGTTAGGTAGGGTGCAATACATGTTGCTCATATTCAAAACCATGTTTTAACCACGGCATAATTGATATGTTTATAATATTTTAAAAAGGCCACAGAATTGGAGACATTTAAAAAAGGAAACATATTGGTTCCGATACGAATTAAATCAATCAAACATTGTAACAAGACAAGGATAATGCAAATAATGTAGATATAACGTTAAGCTGTGTATACGTTTATACAGTCAGCACAGTAACCTAATAACCATGATAAGTCGTGTAAAGCTTTACCAAAGTAATTTAATTAGGCATAACAATAGTTTCCCCTCATACCCCTTTCTGCCATTTCTCTCTCTGAAAACTGATTACTGATATTTGTATTTCATGTTTTATGGTTGGAATACATTTTATGTGCCTCCCCTCCTCCCTCAATTCCCCCTTCCCACTCCCCCCTCTCTATTATTATTAGCATAAAAGGAGAAATCCAATATTACAAACATTTATTATCTTTCTCCCCTCTCCTTCTCTCTCTCCAGCTGTAGTGGTCTTTGCCTTCGTCCTGTGCTGGCTGCCTTTCCACTTGCATCGTTACCTTATGTCTCATTCCTCCGAGGGCTCCTCTCCTCTCTGGTCTCTCTTCACCCAGTACTGCTCCCTTGTTTCCACTGTCCTCTTCTATCTCTCGGCTGCCATCAACCCTGTCCTCTATAACACCATGTCTAGGAAGTACCGGTCAGCTGCTGCCCAACTGTTTGGTCTACAGGAGACTCAACCACCCAGAGGGAGAACAGCAAGCACTGTCAAAGGAGAGAGTTCACCTGCCTGGACAGAGTCCACTGTTAGCCTGTGACTAGCCAATTTGGAGGGTGAATGGGCGATAGATATATACTTATCTGATTTTGACATGTAGTTGTTGTGATCAAACTCTTCTTGTGTGTTTCTCATCAGTGACCACTGCTTTCCTTGGTTGATCAAACTCAAACAGGCACCATTATGGACCATCAAGGATTCATTGGTCTTCAATCCAAGAGAGCACCGGCTTATGCATAACGTCCATGGACGTTGATTATTGATTGAAATTTGGTCAGTCTGCCCTGCCCTTGCGTCAAACATATTAATTGAATTAGCCTCAAGGACTCTGAATAAGACTGTCGCTTTGATGTCACAAGTCGCCCGGCAAAGACAGACAAAGGCGTTTGAGAACATGTTTTATAAAATATTTATAAGGCGTTTCTGTCACCCAAAAAGAAGCACACCGTTAGCAACAAAAACTATTAAACAGTTCTTGAAACGGACACCTATGTGTTTTCTACAAATCACACATGCAACATACACACAAACCAAAATAGTTATTACGCTTGCCTTAACTGATATGTAAACTGTATTCTGGATGACAAAGAAAAGCACTGTAGACCTTGAATCACTTCTGTACTCTGAGAGAGAGGGACTGAAGTACTGTGTGTGTGTTTGTTTATGTTGAGTGATTGGGTGTGTTGGGGTATGTGTATTTATGGTGAGTGACGTCGTGTGTTGGTGTGTGTGTGTGATTATAGTGAGTGACTGTGTTGGTGTGTTTGGCAGTGTGTGTAGATATAGGTAACAGTGTTTTGCTATGATAGCATGTACAGTAGGCTAATTATACCGCCAGCCTTACTCTGTAAATAGCAGCTTAGTAACAGTTCAATCTGATTGGTATTAGTCTTGGCTTATCCTATAAGTACTTACAAAGCAGCCACTGCTTTGGACTCCAGAATTCTGACATGGCAACCAGGCCTCAGAGCATTTCATGTTATTCTGTATCAGAGACACTCCATTTAGTATAATATGTTACGTTTCATATGGTATGTATTAATTTGTGGATGTCCATCCATTTCATATGATATGTTATGAATTAGAATTCATATTATATGTTACAAATTTGCTAAACGTACAATATGTTATGAATCTGCAACACGAATCTGCAATATATACAATATGCTCTGAATTTGCAAAACATATGATACGTAACGAATTGTAGCTAGGTGGCTAATGTTAGCTAGGCTAGGGATTAAGGTTATGGTTACGTTTAGGAGTTAGGTTAAAAGGTTAGGGGAAGGGTTAGCTAAAAGGGTTAAGGTTAGGCTTATGAGAAGGGTTAGCTAAAATGCTAAGTAGTTGCATAGTACCTAAAAAGTAGTAAGTAGTTGAAAAGTGTGCTAAAGTTGTCCATCATGAACTCGCAACCTTTGGGTTACTAGACATCTGCATTATACACGTACTCATCATCCTACAGTGCATTTGGAAAGTATTCAGACCCCTTGACTTTTTCCACATTTTGTTACATTACAGCCTTATTCTAAAATTGATTAAATTGTTTGTTTTTTCATCATCAATCTACACACAATACCTAATAATGACAAAGCAAAAGCAGGTTTTTAGAATGGTTTGCTAATTTATTACAAATAAAAAACTAAAATATCACATTTCCATAAGTATTCAGAACCTTTACTCAGTACTCAGTACCATTTGCTCAGTACGTCCTCCAGACGTGACTCTTGGCATTCAGGCCAAAGAGTTCAATCTTGGTTTCATCAGACCAGAGAATCTTTTTTCTCATGGTCTGAGAGTCCTTTAGGTGCCTTTTGGCAAACTCCAAGCGGGCTGTCATGTGCAATTTACTGAGGAGTGACTTTTTTGGGGGGAAAAAGTCAAGGGAACTGAATATTTTCTGAATGCACTGTATTTCATTTTTATCTTGAGTAACCATCTGTCTTATGTAACCATACAAAACTTAACATATCATACTAATTTGAGTGTCCCATATTTTCATTGACAATGTTACGTCTAGTCTATGAGACCAGGCTGGGTATGGACTTAAAGACTACAAGTAAGGACTGCAGAACCAATCTGCAAACTAATCCACAAACATCGCCTGGAAAAATACTTAAAACATGGAAATGCAACTACAGACATGGCGCTTCAGCCCAAATTAATGCAACGCTTAACTATGTATCCATGTTTGTACCGCTATAATAATCTGTACTATGCCTTTACAAACTATAACGGAACAAAACACTGTATGTATTTTAATATTGATCCATATCATCAGGTTGCCAACTTGGTCTGAACTCATTCCGGGAGATAAAAATGATTCAACATTGTTTACGTGTCATTTTTAAAATTTCAGACATAGGTAGTTTAACTCCGTCATGACTGAGAAGTGCACACATGGGTAGCCTACAAACACACAGATTTCATCCTCACCTCTCCCCCATCTTCTCCTCCTCTCTTATTTCCCCTCCTCTACTTTCCTCTCGTCTCAGTGCCTCAGTGCCTCGTCTCAAGGGTCGTCACTAGTTCTCACAGCCATAATTATGGCTACACCCCGCCTATTTCTACAATTTCTCTTCTTAAAATATAATTTTAAGCATAACTCTAACCTTTACCACACTGCTAACCTTATGCCTAACCCTAACCTTAATTTAAGACTGAAAAGTACACTTTTGTGTTCATGAATTCTACGACAAGACAATTTTGACATTGTGGTTGTGGTAACAAGTGACAACCATCTTCAAGTTAGGTTCAAAGGACCCTTCTGTCACATCTGAGGCTTTCTGAGTTGCCTGATCAAAAAGTCCTATAAGACAGAGTAAGGACAGGAGGAAAGAGGGAATGAAAGAGGTCAGAGAGAGAAAAGAGGGATGGAAAGAGGAAGAAGCTAAGTGAGAAAGACATTGATGGTGGTACATAGAATATGAGGAGTGGAGAAATGAATGAATGAGGTAAGGATGAGTCAGAGAGAGAGGAACTTGGAAGTAAAGAGAGCACTTGAGAAAAGATTGATTCAGAAATTATAGATATAGAAAGAGTCAATGAGTTACACTGCATCACTTGTGAGATGCAGTGTGTGTGTCTCAGAGACTGGAGGAAGAATTTTATTTATGTGATTTAATGCCTCCTGTTATCCAGTGAGATGCTATCGAGGCCGCTTGGGAATAAATCAGAAGCTATTGCTGGACACAGGCTGGTGCACACACACACTCAAACAAACACACACTGAGAGACGGAGGGGAGCGAGAGAGGGAGAGACAGAACGTGAGAGGAAGGCTGAGAGAGAAGAGAAAGGTAAAGAGAGATAGAAAGACAAAGAGATTGAGAGAGGATCGATGGCAATGTTCCTGCACAAATCAGTGTGTCGAAGAAGAGGCTGCATGTGCTTTTGTGCATCTCTTCTCCGCTGCTCTCTTCTCCAGACACACGGTTCAGCCAGGGTTATAGTGGCCATTAAATAGGAGATTCTCCCTAAAACTGAATGTGAAGGTTGCATATTTTCACAGCGTCGGCTGGATTATAGATGTGATTCATGTCTGGCTGTACCTCAAATGATACCTTATTCCCTACAGTACCTTCGGAAAGTATTCAGACCCCTTGACTTTTTTCCAAATTTTGTTAGGTTACAGCCTTATCCTAAAATTGATTTAATTGTAATTTTTTCCCCTCTTCAATCTACACACAATACCCCATAATGACAAAGCAAATTTTTTTTTTTTAGGAATGTTAGCTAATTTATTAAATAAATAACTGAAATATCACGTTTACATAACTATTCAGACCCTTTACTCAGTACTTTGTTTAAGCATCTTTGGCAGTGATTACAGCCTCGAGTCTTCTTGGGTATGACGCTACAAGCTTGGCACACCTGTATTTGGTTTCTGCCATTCTTCTCTGCAGATCCTCTCAAGCTCTGTCATGTCGGATGGGGAGCGTCACTGCACAGCTATTTTCAGGTCTCTCCAGAGATGGTTCAAGTCCGGGCTCTGGCTGTGCCACTCAAGGACATTCAGAGTCTTGTCCCGAAGCCACTTGTGTTGTCTTTGCTGTGTGCTTAAGGTCGTTTTCCTGTTGGTAGGTGAACCTCTGTAGCAGGTTTTCATCAAGGATCTCTCTGTACTTTGCTCTGTTCATCTTTGCCTCGATCCTGACTAGTCTCCCAATCTCTGCCACTGAAAAACATCCCCACAGCATGATGCTGCCACCAAATCAAATGTATGTATATAGCCCTTCGTACATCAGCTGATATCTCAAAGTTCTGTTCAGAAACCCAGCCTAAAACCCCAAACAGCAAGCAATGCAGGTGTTGAAGCACGTTGGCTAGGAAAAATTCCCTAGAAAGGCCAAAACCTAGGAAGAAACCTAGAGAGGAACCAGGCTATGAGGGGTGGCCAGTTCTCTTCTGGCTGTGCTGGGTGGAGATTATAACAGAACATGGCCAAGATGTTCAAATGTTCATAAATGACCAGCATGGTCAAATAATAGGTCTGGGACAGGTAGCACGGTGAACAGGTCAGGATTCCATAGCCGCAGGCAGAACAGTTGAAACTGGAGCAGCAGCACGGCCAGGTGGACTGGGGACAGCAAGGAGTCATCATGTCAGGTAGTCCTGAGGCATGGTCCTAGGGCTCAGGTCCTCAGAGAGAGAGAAAGAAAGAGAGAATTAGAGAGAGCATACTTAAATTCACACAGGACACCGGATAAGACAGGAGAAGTACTCCAGATATAACAAACTGACCCTAGCCCCCTGACAAAAACTACTGCAGCATAAACACTGGAGGCTGAGACAGGAGGGGTCAGGAGACACTGTGGCCCCATCCGATGACACCCCCGGACAGGGCCAAACAGGAAGGATATAACCCCACCCACTTTGCCAAAGCACAGCCCCCACACCACTAGAGGGATATCTTCAACCACCAACTTACCAAAGATCTCTGCCACGGCACAACCCAAGGGGGGGCGCCAACCCAGACAGGAAGATCACATCAGTGACTCAACCCACTCAAGTGACGGCATGAAAGAGCACCAGTAAGCCAGTGACTCAGCCCTTGTAATAGGGTTAGAGGCAGAGAATCCCAGTGGAAAGATGGGAACCAGCCAGGCAGAGACAGCAAGGGTGGTTCGTTGCTCCAGAGCCTTTCCGTTTACCTTCACACTCCTGAGCCAGACTACACTCACAAGGTACAAGGAGCTGACAAGATACAAATCTGTCGTTCTGCCCCTGAACAGGCAGTTATACCACTGTTCCTAGGCAGTCATTGAAAATAAGAATTTGTTCTTAACTGACTTGCCTAGTAAAATAAAGGTAAAATTAAGATAAAAAATATGACCCACTGAAGAGATGATAATTCAGTATAGACAAAGGTTGAGACCGAGTTTGCGTCTCTCACATGGGTAGGCAGACCATTCCATAAAAATGGAGCTCTATAGGAGAAAGCCCTGCCTCCAGCTGTTTGCTTAGAAATTCTAGGGACAATTAGGAGGCCTGCGTCTTGTGACCGTAGCGTAGGTGTAGGTATGTACGGCAGCACCAAATCAGAGAGATAGGTAGGAGAAAGCCCATGTAATGCTTTGTAGGTTAGCAGGAAAAACTTGAAATCAGCCCTTGCCTCGACAGGAAGCCAGTTTAGGGAGGCTAGCACTGGAGTAATATGATCAAATTTTTTGGTTCTAGTCAGGATTCTAGCAGCCGTGTTTAGCACTAATTGAAGTTTATTTAGTGCTTTATCCAGGTAGCCGGAAAGTAGAGCATTGCAGTAGTCTAACCTAGAAGTAATAAAAGCATGGATACATTTTTCTGCATCATTTTTGGACAGAAAGTTTCAGATTTTTGCAATGTTACGTAGATGGAAAAAAGCTGTCCTTGAAACAGTCTTGATATGTTCGTCAAAAGAGAGATCAGGGTCCAGAGTAACGCCGAGGTCCTTCACAGTTTTATTTGAGACGACTGTACAACCATTAAGATTAATTGTCAGATTCAACAGAAGATCTGGACCTAGAACAAGCATCTCTGTTTTGTCCGAGTTTAAAAGTTTTCAGCCAGTTTCATCAGACAGAAAATGTTGTTTCTCATGGTCTGAGTCTTTAGGTGCCTTTTGGCAAACTCCAAGCAGGCTTTCATGTGCCTTTAACTGAGGAGTGGCTTCTGTCAGACGGCCAACTCTAGGAAGAGTCTTGGTGGTTCCAAACTTCATCCATTTAAGAATGGAGGCCACTGTGTTCTTGGGGACCGTCAATGTTGCAGAAATGTTTTGGTACCCTTCCCCAGATCTGTGCCTTGACACAATCCTGTCTCGGCGCTCTATGGACAATTCCTTCAACCTCATGGCTTGGTTTTATCTCTGACATCACTGTCAACTGTGGGACCTTATATAGACAGGTCTGTGTCTTTCCAAATCATGTCCAATCAATTGAATTTACCACAGGTGGACTGCAATCAAGTTGTAGAAACATCTCAAGGATGATCAATGGAAACAGGAGGCACCTGAGCAAAAATTTGAGTCTCATAGCAAAGGGTATTAATACTTATATAAATAAGTAATAAATATTTCAGTTTTTATATTTAATAAATTAGCAAACATTTCTAAAAACCAGTTTTCGCTTTGACATTATGGGGTATTGTGTAGATTGCTGAGGATTTTCTATTTATTTAATCAATTTTAGAATAAGGCTGTAACGTAACAAAATGTGGAAAAAGTCAAGTCGTCTGAATACTTTCCGAAGGCACTATATATCGTGCACTACAGTGACCAGAGCCAAATGACACTATTCCTTATTCAGAGAGTGTTGTGACGACAGTGATAAATACCAGTCCCCTGTTGAGTCTGACTGCCTGACTATCTCATCATCACAAACACTCCTCCATGCACACACGGCACACAAGCAAGCACATTGAGAGGCACCAGGTCAGTCACAGTGCTGGGCCCCTAGAGCAGTTTTGCTGCCTGGCAAAGGGACCAACTGCAAGAAATGGCACATGGGATCTAACCAACCACAATGTGGTTGCTCCCCGGGGGCGCAGCGGTCTAAGTGCAAGAGGTGTCACTGCAGTCCCTGGTTCAAATCTAGGCTGCATCACATCCGGCTGTGACTGTCCCATAGGGCAGTGAACAATTGGCCCAGCGTCATCTGGGATAGGCTGTCATTGTAAATAAGAATTTGTTCTTAACTGACTTGCCTAGTTAAAAATACATGTATTTTTCCTACCACCACAAAGCATATCATATAACCACTGTATGAACAGGAAATCAAACAATAAACTATGACACACAAAACAAGAGGTTTCAGTCAAGGTCAGAAAAAATGAAACATTTATTGGGCATAAATATATTATATAACACAGGCTACCGATACAGTTAAGTCTTACATACAGAGGGTAGTATTTGCAAAATCTATACATTAAATTGATATGGCGGTTTATTTTATATAATGCATTTGAAATAGTCTAACATTAACAATACAAAGTAGTAGAAATGTATGCAATTTTTTTTCCTTTCAAATCGTAGCCCATGACAACACTGGAATGTTTGTTTTGGTAAGTGTGAGGTACAAATATGTTGTTGTTTTGGTTTCAGACTATTTTTTTTTATTAATACATACAAGTCTTCATACATTAATCTGGGTCTGTTACCCATTCAATCTCTAATCTCTCATATTCAAATTCCATATTTTCAGTTTCAATTTGTTTTACTATTAATCAGACTAAAAAAAGTAACCAATCAGAAGGCACAGTTGCTGGGCAGAAGTATCTGTTTTGTTCAGGACCCACTAGGTGAGCAGGACCAGAAGGGTCTAAAGATTTTCCTAAATACAAATCTTACAGGGTGTACCCTGCTCACACTGACAAATAGCCACTGGGCCAAGCCCTGGAAAAACTAGCCAAAAGCCTTTAGGAAACATATTATTGGTGATATCACAGGCCTAACATTGGCCTACCATTATCCTAACCTTAGCCTATAACATTAGGCATTATTAGGGAGTATGGACAGGAGTATTTCATGACCATATGTCCTAACCATCCTGGTCAATTCACATGGTCAGGGAAAACTCCTGTCCCTAGACATGAGGAATTACTTGGCTGTAAAAGGCTTGGGGGAGATTTAACACATCAGGAACAATTTGGCTGTAAAAGGCTTGGGGGAGATTTAACACATCAGGAACGATTTGGCTGTGAAAGGCTTGGGGGAGATTTAACACATCAGGAACGATTTGGCTGTAAAAGGCTTGGGGGAGATTTAACACATCAGGAACGATTTGGCTGTAAAAGGCTTGGGGGAGATTTAACACATCAGGAACGATTTGGCTGTAAAAGGCTTGGGGGAGATTTAACACATCAGGAACGATTTGGCTGTGAAAGGCTTGGGGGAGATTTAACACATCAGGAACGATTTGGCTGTGAAAGGCTTGGGGGAGATTCAATACAACTTCAGGAATGATTTGGCTGTAAAAGGCTTGGGGGAGAGTTAACACAACAGGACATATCAACAGTCTTTTTTCTAACTAAGACAGGTGGACAGGAAAGATGGACATAACATGACAAAGTCACGTCAGATGACAGAGTAACGCTGTATGACACAGCAACACCAAATGACCCAACATTGCCAGACGACTCAGTCACAACAATGACGTAGTCAAAACTCCAGACGACATGGTAATGCCAATGTAACAGAGTGCCCGGCGGGCAGCTGTGGGTGTCTGGTATCAAAACAAGAAGATGTCTGATGAAAAGCATCACGGTTCTCGCAGGACAGACACTTACTCTGTGGGCTAAGGGTCTACCGCTTTAAAAGTGCTCCATATAATCTGTTAGTTGTACTTGCCTCATTTTAGCGTCAATACTACATCTCTTATACGTATAATAACTCTGCACTGACTATCAATTCTAAGCAAAAACACTGGACACAAAATAATCACTAAGGCTCTTTATACGACGACAAGCTGGGAAAAGTATTCCTCATCCTCATCGGTCTGACTGACATCCCGATTTGATTGTTGTAGTCTTTTTGACCTTTTTCAGTGTGAAATCAGCGTGTTAAAACTCAATAAAGGGGTAGTATATTTAACAACAGAACATTTAATACATTTAGCTTCACAAAAAAAATCAACATAAAAACAAAAATATGAAAGAAGCGTAAATCACAGATCAAGTTATGTCTTTCCTTTTTGAGAGGATAATAATGTGACAGGAATAATAATGCTGTGTGGTCACAGAGGGAACATCAAGGAACCCTTGAGAACGTAGATTACATTGAAAGGAACGTGTGTGTGTCACACACACACACACACACACACAAAGTAAAATGGTATGACACAAGCCTCGACTTTGGCAGAAAGAAACCAAACAGATATGATATCAAACACGTCTTAATCTATAACATTAGGCAGTATAAACGACAAATTAAGGCAACTATTGTTCTGACTCCCCGAGACACCACACACCTTCCCACTGAGGGGGCACTGTACATCGTCCCAAGACTGTGTTAGCCCCTGAAACTAAAGCCTAGGGCATTAGCCATGCGGAGCTAACCTGAGTCTTCAAGTCTCGTCATACTGTCTGAATAATGGAAACTCTTACAGAATCCCGGCTCAAACGGTAGAATTAAAGTCAGTACCGCCACCTTCTGCCGTCCTCTTCAAGCACTGGTTACAGTAACTGTAAAGAGTACCTTCATACCTTATTTCACCTTCAGAGTACCTTCATACCTCATTTCACCTTCATAAACTCTCCAGAAAAAAAAGCTGCTACCTAGAGCATATAAGGGTTCTTCGACTGTCCCCATTGGAGGGTTCTACGTGGAACCCAAAAGAGTTCTCCTATGGGGACAGCCGAAGAACCCTTTTGGAACCCTTTTTTTCTAAGAGTGTACATTATTTAACCACCAGTGCCCCCTCAGAGTTGTACGTTACGTCATGCCTGTGCTTAAATCCCAATACAGACGCCAACATAACCTTAAAAACAGAAAAGGTAACGTTTCTGAAGACACTCTGTGTGTTCTCTCCAGCTGTCTAAAATCTTTACCAATATAACCTGGCTAACGGTTTGCTACATCTCTTAATGCATACAGAAAACCACACAGGCTGGTCATAACCGTGAAATCATGACAGAACAATTCTAAAGCCACCATTATTGGTGTTATGACGTGACGGTCACGTGGCTATGGATAAGAGCCAGTTCTGTGTGTCAGAGAGGAGATGACAAGGACAGACATTTGGTTACCATGTTAAAAACGGCACTGATACAGACATACAGAATAATGAAACAACTACAGGTTTTCCCAACAACTGTAAGAGTATAAATGAGATATGTAATTGGCTACTGAGAGTACGAAATGCTGGCCTTAAATCAAACATCTAAAATAACATCCAATAAAAACTGAAACATGATCATAATAACAATATAACATGCTATGAGAGAAAAAACAAATTAGTACATTTATAACTACACTTACATTTGTCTCTTAATTTTTTATTTTTTAAACAATAAATAACTGAAAAGATTGCACTGTAATTGGCTTGTAAAGTACTGTATGCAAATATCCTATTGTATATAAATAAAGGTATAGAACCAACAGAGACATTGGAGCGGAACTTTCCCATCGACTTTGGCAAAGGTGCTGGAGCAGTTAAAGGCTCTGCTAACTGACGAGTAGGAGCGAAGCACAGCTTAGAGAGAGAGAGAGAGAGAGAGAGAGAGAGTGGGATGATAACAGTAGGAGCGAAGCACAGCTTAGAGAGAGAGAGAGAGAGAGAGAGAGAGAGTGGGATGATAACAGTAGGAGCGAAGCACAGCTTAGAAAGAGAGAGAGAGTGGGATGATAACAGTAGGAGCGAAGCACAGCTTAGAGAGAGAGAGAGAGAGAGAGAGTGGGATGATAACAGTAGGAGCGAAGCACAGCTTAGAAAGAGAGAGAGAGAGTGGGATGATAACAGTAGGAGCGAAGCACAGCTTAGAGAGAGAGAGAGAGAGTGGGATGATAACAGTAGGAGCGAAGCACAGCTTAGAGAGAGAGAGAGAGTGGGATGATAACAGTAGGAGCGAAGCACAGCTTAGAGAGAGAGAGAGAGTGGGATGATAACAGTAGGAGCAAAGCACAGCTTAGAGAGAGAGAGAGAGTGGGATGATAACAGTAGGAGCGAAGCACAGCTTAGAGAGAGAGAGAGAGTGGGATGATAACAGTAGGAGCGAAGCACAGCTTAGAGAGAGAGAGAGAGTGGGATGATAACAGTAGGAGCGAAGCACAGCTTAGAGAGAGAGAGAGAGTGGGATGATAACAGTAGGAGCGAAGCACAGCTTAGAGAGAGAGAGAGTGGGATGATAACAGTAGGAGCGAAGCACAGCTTAGAGAGAGAGAGAGTGGGATGATAACAGTAGGAGCGAAGCACAGCTTAGAGAGAGAGAGAGAGTGGGATGATAACAGTAGGAGCGAAGCACAGCTTAGAGAGAGAGAGAGTGGGATGATAACAGTAGGAGCGAAGCACAGCTTAGAGAGAGAGAGAGAGGGATGATAACAGTAGGAGTGAAGCACAGCTTAGAGAGAGAGAGAGAGAGTGGGATGATAACAGTAGGAGCGAAGCACAGCTTAGAGAGAGAGAGAGTGGGATGATAGCAGTAGGAGTGAAGCACAGCTAAGAGAGAGAGAGAGTGGGATGATAACAGTAGGAGTGAAGCACAGCTTAGAGAGAGTGGGATGATAACAGTAGGAGCGAAGCACAGCTTAGAGAGAGAGAGAGAGAGAGAGTGGGATGATAACAGTAGGAGTGAAGCACAGCTTAGAGAGAGAGAGAGAGAGTGGGATGATAAGAGTAGGAGCGAAGCACAGCTTAGAGAGAGAGAGAGTGGGATGATAACAGTAGGAGTGAAGCACAGCTTAGAGAGAGTGGGATGATAACAGTAGGAGTGAAGCACAGCTTAGAGAGAGAGAGTGGGATGATAACAGTAGGAGCGAAGCACAGCTTAGAGAGAGAGAGTGTGGGATGATAACAGTAGGAGCGAAACACAGCTTAGAGAGAGAGAGAGTGTGGGATGATAACAGTAGGAGCGAAGCACAGCTTAGAGAGAGAGAGAGAGAGAGAGAGAGTGGGATGATAACAGTAGGAGCGAAGCACAGCTTAGAGAGAGAGAGAGTGGGATGATAACAGTAGGAGCGAAGCACAGCTAAGAGAGAGAGAGAGAGAGTGGGATGATAACAGTAGGAGCGAAGCACAGCTAAGAGAGAGAGAGAGAGAGAGAGTGGGATGATAAGAGTAGGAGCGAAGCACACCTTAGAGAGAGAGAGAGAGTGGGATGATAAGAGTAGGAGCGAAGCACAGCTTAGAGAGAGAGAGAGCGGGATGATAACAGCATTAATTAGAGAGACGGAAGGAGAGGGAGGGAGGTTAGGAACGAGGAGGGGAGGGAGATGTACTGAGAATGGCGGAGGGATAGAAAAAGAGAGAGGGGGCAGAGAACAAAGAAGGGTATGAATAGGTATGAGGGTTGAGTGGGGGCGGATAAAAGGTTACTTCAGTAACCTCTACATTCGACAGCAGGGACTGGCTACTGAACTGACCTCAGATCTGCAGGTGAGCACCTAGAATACATATTATAATTGACTAAACCACTCCCAGTGGAATATACCAGGTTATCCCTAGACCAGGGGTGTCAGGTCCAGTTCTCACAGGTCAAAGTGTCATCATGTTTTTATCAACCTCAAACTAAATTGATCAACTGGTGTTGCTGATTGGCTAGATATGGCCAGGTGTGTGGCCATCCAGGAGCCTGGTTTTACACCTTTGCCCTAAACTGATCTAAAGTCAGCTTTGCATTTCCCACTCTTAATGGTTTAGGTTAGCTTCAGGGGAGAGAAAGCTGGTCCTAGATCTGTGGTTAAAAGGCAACACCTACCTGGATCCCTCCTCTTTCTCTCTGTCATCCAGACCTCTACAATTCTTATATTACATCATAGCATCGCCCCTACAGATATAGATAGGTAGATCTATCATAGATATATTTGATATAGATTGTATATATTAGGTAACTAAATCCATTCTTTCTTAGATATAACGAAACAGGATAGCAGCATTTTTTAACAATGGCATCGCTTTGGTAGCTGAATAAAGAAGACAGAAGAGAAGGCATCTGAGTGAGTGTTTCTGTCTCTCTGTGCATGTGTGTGTGTGTGTGCATGTGTGTGTGTTTGTCTCGCTGTGCATGTGTGCCTGTGTGTGTATGTTTCTGTGTGTCTGTGTCTATGTGTCTGTGTGTGCATAAAGATTGCATGATTTGGCCTATAATAGACAAGGTACCAGATTGATGGATACATGGCTAAAGCTTTAGAACTACATTTCAAAATGGCGCAACGGAAAAAAACTACGAAAGACTGCAGCGAACAGCGCAAATAGGACACAGACACAGAAAAGTAAGGAATTGACTGTAAAGAAATATAAAGAAAAATACACTTTGTCTATTAGGTTTAAAAAGATACAAAATAATGTCATGCGGGTCATTGAGGAGCTTACTGGGCTCCTGGCTGGCTAATGCTTGGTTATCAGTTTGTTTGTTCTGGCCACGAACAGCTTCCCTCCAAATACATCCATTACATAAGATAGAGACCAAACTAACAATGACAAGAGAAACAGAGAGAGCGAGCGAGAGGGAAAGAGAGAGAGGAGAGAGAAGAGGAAAGAGATGTGTGGACAACGGTACGGTAGAATAACTGAAGTACAGCTTAAATTCGGTTTCGTTTGAAGTCGGTTTCCTCTCTCGGTTTTTTCCTCTTTCTATCCTGCACTTGATTCTCAAGTGTTTGTTTTCTTTCCTTTCTTTAGTAGATGCTCTTTTTCTTTCGCTATCGCTTTGTTTTCTCTTTTCTATCCTGTTGCCGATTCATTCCCTCACTTCATGAAGAAGTATTGTAGCAGACAGGCCATGAGGATGGAGACACCGGCGAACACACACACCACGACCGCCGCAAAGCGCTCATCACTGGATATTATCCCCGCCCCTTTCACCGTCTCCACGGCGCTGGTCTCCCCCAGGCACGGTTGCTCCTGGCGACGCAAGGTGAACAGGGAGGAGGGACTAAGAGGGCCACAGAGTTCATGGTTGGTATCCTGGCAACGGCGGCAGGCGCACACACGGAAACGGTAGTCGGTGTTGCCTTGGAGCCCGGTGATTTGGAAGGCACTCTCTTCTCCCTTATACACCTGGAGAGAGAGAGAGAGGGAGAGAGAGAGAGAGAGAGAGAGAGAGAGAGAGAGAGAGAGAGCGAGAGAGAGAGAGAGCGAGAGAGAGAAAGAGAGAGAGCGAGAGAGAGAGAGAGTGAAAGAGAGAGAGAGCGAAAGAGAGAGAGAGAGAGAGCGAAAGAAAGAACGTTGATTTAGAAACTACCTCATCAACAACAATTGATTCAGACCAAACAGGTTCAGAGCGTGTGTGTTTGTGTGTGTGTGTGTGTTAGTATTGACTCTTAACAGTCCCCCTGCTGCTATTCTACATTAGTGAAATCCAATCAGTGCATGAAAGAGGCTATAGAGGCTGTTATCTGGTTAACATGATCAACGCTGCCTCTGTACAGAAGGGATTTAACCACCTCAAGAACCACTTAGGACACACACTCACACAAGTCCCCTGCCTCCAACTGCTCGCTTAATTAATAAGAACAAAACCTCACTGGAGAGAAGTACCAGTGTGTCTGCGTGTGTGTTTTCTTGAATGTGCTGTTCGACTGCCAAAAGTCCAAGTGTGATTGTGTGTGTGTGTATATTGACAACCATATTGAGTTTCCATAAAGGTCCATTGGCAGCAGACACTGTTAAATGTCAGTGGTCTCGGGCTGTAATAGTCATTAACACACTGCCTTCACTCTGCTGTCACCACAGTACATGAAAGAGAACATGGAAGACGGGATAACTAGTCAGTTGCACAAGTCAGTTGCACAACTGAATGCATTCAACCCATATGTATCTTCCGCATTTAACCCAGCCCCCCCCCCCCACCTCTCTGAATCAGAGACCATAATCACCATCCAGGTCATTTAACCCAGCCCCCCCCCCACCTCTCTGAATCAGAGACCATAATCACCATCCAGGTCATTTAACCCAGCCCCCCCCCCCACCTCTCTGAATCAGAGACCATAATCACCATCCAGGTCATTTAACCCAGCCCCCCCCACCTCTCTGAATCAGAGACCATAATCACCATCCAGGTCATTTAACCCAGCCCCCCCACCTCTCTGAATCAGAGACCATAATCACCATCCAGGTCATTTAACCCAGCCCCCCCCACCTCTCTGAATCAGAGACCATAATCACCATCCAGGTCATTTAACCCAGCCCCCCCACCTCTCTGAATCAGAGACCATAATCACCATCCAGGTCATTTAACCCAGCCCCCCCACCTCTCTGAATCAGAGACCATAATCTCCATCCAGGTCATTTAACCCAGCCCCCCCCCACCTCTCTGAATCAGAGACCATAATCTCCATCCAGGTCATTTAACCCAGCCCCCCCACCTCTCTGAATCAGAGACCATAATCACCATCCAGGTCATTTAACCCAGCCCCCCCACCTCTCTGTATCAGAGACCATAATCATCATCCAGGTCATTTAACCCAGCCCCCCCACCTCTCTGAATCAGAGACCATAATCACCATCCAGGTCATTTAACCCAGCCCCCCCCCCACCTCTCTGAATCAGAGACCATAATCATCATCCAGGTCATTTAACCCAGCCCCCCCACCTCTCTGAATCAGAGACCATAATCATCATCCAGGTCATCGGTGCCCGGGGAGCACTTGTTGTTGGGGGTTAACTGCCTTGCTCAAGGGTAGAACGGCAGATTCTCAGATTTCCAACTTGCCAGTTTGGGCAAGGCTAGGCTACCTGCCACCCTGATGAATCAGCTGTGTGTGTCGCGCGCGAGAGTGTACAGGCTGTACTAAATACATTTTAACGGCAGTGAAAATCTATTTCTCCTCCCCTTACAGACAGATTCAATTAAAAGTCCAAACATCCTTCATAAGGTGAGCTGGGAGATGAGAGTGATCATAGTAAATACAGCTATCCTCACATGAACTGAGCGTGTGTGTGTGTGTTACCTGTTTGTACTCTGACTCTCGTCCAACCAGCACCTGAAGGACGTAGTTGACACGGTCACCTCTCATTGGTGGAATGGCCTCCCAGGTGACCTCACACACATTCCCTTCCAGCTGGTGCACTCTGGGAGCTGTAGGCAGACAGGACACATTGTCACAAACAATGTCATAAACACACGGAAACCACAGGCGGCTGATGGCACCTTGATTTGGGAGGATGACTCATGGTAGTGGTTGCAATGGAATAAATGGAATGGTATCAAACACGTCCAACACATGGTTTCCATGTGGTTGATATACAGTTGAAGTAGGAAGTTTACATAAACTTAGCTAAATACATTTAAAATCTGTTTTTCACAACTCCTGACATTTAATCCTAGTAAAAATTATTGTCTTAGGTCAGTTAGGATCACCACTTTATTTTAAGAATGTGAAATGTCAGAATAATAGTAGAGAGAATGATTTATTTCAGCTTTTATTTATTTCATCACATTCCCAGTGAGTCAGAAGTTTACATAAACTCAATTAGTATTTGGTAGCATTGCCTTCAAATTGTTTAACTTGGGTCAAACGTTTCTGGTAGCCTTCCACAAGCTTCCCACAATAATTTGGGTGAATTATGGCCCATTCCTCCTGACAGAGCTGGTGTAACTGAGTCAGGTTTGTAGGCCTCCTTGCTCGCACACACTTTTTCAGTTCTGCCCACAATTATTCAATGGGATTGAGGTCAGAGCTTTGTGATGGCCACTACAATACCTTCACTTTGTTGTCCTTAAGCCATTTTGCCACAACTTTGCGACCAAGCTTTAACTTCCTGACTGATGTCTTGAGATGTTGCTTCAATATATCCACATAGTTTTCCTCCCTCATGATGCCATCTATTTTGTGAAGTGCACCAGTCCCTCCTGCAGCAAAGCCCCTCCACAACATGATGCTGCCACCCACATGCTTCACGGTAAGGATGGTGTTCTTCGGTTAAGCCTCCTCCTTTTTCCTCCAAACATAACGATGATCATTATGGCCAAACAGTTCTATTTTTGTTTCATCAGACCAGAGGACATTTCTCCAAGAAGTACAATCTTTGTCCCCATGTGCAGTTGCAAACCGTAGTCTGGCTTTTTTATGGCGGTTTTGGGGCAGTGGCTTCTTCCTTTCTGAGCGGCCTTTCAGGTTATGTCGACATAGGACTTGTTTTACTGTGGACATAAATACGTTTGTACCGGTTTCCTCCAACATCTTCACAAGGTCCTTTGCTGTTGTTCTGGGATTGATTTGCACTTTTCGCACCAAAGTACGTTAATCTCTAAGAGACCGAATGCGTCTCATTCCTGAGCGGTATGACGGCTGCGTGGTCCCATAGTGTTGCGTCTCCTTCCTGAGCGGTATGACGGCTGCGTGGTCCCATAGTGTTGCGTCTCCTTCCTGAGCGGTATGACGGCTGCGTGGTCCCATGGTGTTAATACTTGCATTCTATTGTTTCTACATGTGAACGTGGTACCGTCAGGCGTTTGGAAATTGCTCCCAAAGATGAACCAGACATGTGGAGGTCTACAATTATTTTCTGAGATATTGGCTGATTTCTTTTGATTTTCCCATGATGTCAAGCAAAGAGGCACATAGTTTGAAGGTAAGCCTGGAAATACATCCACAGGTACACCTCCAATTGACTCAAATTATGTCAATAAAGCCTATCAGAAGCTTCTAAAGCCATGACATAATTTTCTGGAATTTTCCAAGCTGTTTAAAGGCACAGTCAACTTAGTTGTATGTAAACTTCTGACCCACTGGAATTGTGATACTGTCACGCCCTGATCATAGAGAGCCCTTGGTTCTGTATGGTATTATAGGTCAGGGCGTGACTAGGGGGGGTGTTCTAGTTTTTTCTATTTCTATGTTGGTGTGCTTGGTATGGTTCCCAATTAGAGGCAGCTGATTATCGTTGTCTCTAATTGGCGATCATATCTAAGTTCTCTATTGTTCCCACCTGGGTTGTGGGATATTGTTTTGGTTTGTGCTGATGTTGCGCTCCGACTGCACGTTTGTTATTCTTTGTTGTAAGTTTCACTATTAAAGATAATGTGGAACTCGACGCTGCGCCTTGGTCCACTCATTTCAACAAGTGTGACAGATACAGTGAATTAGAAGTGAAATAATCTGTCTGTAAACAAGTGTTGGAGAAATGACTTGTGTCATGCACAAAGTAGATGTCCTAACCAACTTGCCAGAACTGCAGTTTGTTAAAAAGTCATTTGTGGAGTGGTTGAAAAACTAGTTTTAATGACTCCAACCTAAGTGTATGTAAACTTCCGGCTTCAACTGTATCAGTCCACTCACTCCATTCCAGCCGTCCTCCCGTCAGCAGCCTCCTGTGACGGAAACCCACGCACCGTCAGACGAATACCGCCAGACAAACCCTTACCTTTGAGTGCGGAGGGTACAGTCTTGGTGGTAGAGAAGGTATGCGTGTCTGAGAAGGGTCCCTCCCCTGCGTCACTACATGCCTGGATCCTGAACCGGTAACTGGTGGACTCTGTCAGGCGCTGAACCTTGTAAGTATGACTGGGACCTCTGTAGATACACACAAACCTGGACAGAAAGACAAGATTGAGAGGTAAGGAGAGAGAGAGAGAACGAGGGAGGAAGAGAGAGAACGAGAGAGGAATAGAGTGAAAGAGAGAAAGAGAAAGAAAGGGAGAGAGAGAACAATAAGGAGTCTAATGAAATGATGAGAGCAGGTTCTCATAAAGAGAGAACAATAAGGAGTCTAATGAAATGATGAGAGCAGGTTCTCATAAAGAGAGAACAATAAGGAGTCTAATGAAATGATGAGAGCAGGCTCTCATAAAGAGAGAACAATAAGGAGTCTAATGAAATGATGAGAGCAGGTTCTCATAAAGAGAGAACAATAAGGAGTCCAATAAAATGTTGAGAGAACAATAAGGAGTCTAATAAAATGATGAGAGCAGGCTCTCATAAAGAGAGAAGGCAGTGGAAAGAGGTAGATGGGTAAGGAGGGAGGGAGGGAGAGCTTCCGCTAGGATAGAGGATATAGAAGTGTCTGAGAGTGACAGAGACATAACTTCACCTGAAGCATTTATGGTAGGGGAGTGATGCACACACACACACACACACACACACACACACACACACACACACACACACACACACACACACACACACACACACACACACACTTCTTTTAGGGTATATCAGCTGTTGTTATGTTCTCTTTATTGCAGAAATGCAGTATGACCAGTCAACCCAGTAAACAAGTCCATCCCCCGAAATATTCTGTTTTTTACTCTCAGGACATTTCCATAATCATCAGTGCTGGCAGACCGTGTGTGTGTGTGTGTGTGTGTGTGTGTGTGTGGGTGTGTGTGTGTAAATGATGAGTTATGACCCAGGGTTGTTTTGACAAGGCATTTTGGCACAACCAGGGCCAAGCAATTAACAGACCACTTAGCCTGAAATAAACAACACACACTCTGAGAACATTACATAGCAGGTACAACCCCATCAAAATGCATGTCTGTCCGTCTGTCTGTCTCTGTATAGTGGGGCAAAAAAGTATTTAGTCAGCCACCAATTGTGCAAGTTCTCCCACTTAAAAAGACGAGGCCTGTAATTTTCATCATAGGTACACTTCAACTATGACAGACAAAATGAGGAAAAAAAATCCAGAAAATCACATTGTAGGATTTTTAATGAATTTATTTGCAAATTATGGTGGAAAATAAGTATTTGGTCAATAACAAAAGTTTCTCAATACTTTGTTATATACCCTTTGTTGGCAATGACAGAGGTCAAACTTTTTCTGTAAGTCTTCACAAGGTTTTCACACACTGTTGCTGGTATCTTGGCCCATTCCTCCATGCAGATCTCCTCTAGAGCAGTGATGTTTTGGGGCTGTTGCTGGGAAACACAGACTTTCAACTCCCTCCAAAGATTTTCTATGGGGTTGAGATCTGGAGACTGGCTAGGCCGCTCCAGGACCTTGAAATGCTTCTTACGAAGCCACTCCTTCGTTGCCCGGGCGGTGTGTTTGGGATCATTGTCATGCTGAAAGACCCAGCCACGTTTCATCTTCAATGCCCTTGCTGATGGAAGGAGGTTTTCACTCAAAATCTCACGATACATGGCGCCATTCATTCTTTCCTTTACACGGATCAGTCGTCCTGGTCCCTTTGCAGAAAAACAGCCCCAAAGCATGATGTTTCCACCCCCATGCTTCACAGTAGGTATGGTGTTCTTTGGATGCAACTCAGCATTCTTTGTCCTCCAAACACGACGAGTTGAGTTTTTACCAAAAAGTTATATTTTGGTTTCATCTGATCATATGACATTCTCCCAATCTTCTTCTGGATCATCCAAATGCTCTCTAGCAAACTTCAGACGGGCCTGGACATGTACTGGCTTAAGCAGGGGGACACGTCCTGGCAGGATTTGAGTCCCTGGCGGCGTAGTGTGTTACTGATGGTAGGCTTTGTTACTTTGGTCCCAGCTCTCTGCAGGTCATTCACTAGGTCCCCCCGTGTGGTTCTGGGATTTTTCCTCACCGTTGTGATCATTTTGACCCCACGGGGTGAGGTCTTGCATGGAGCTCCAGATCGAGGGAGATTATCAGTGGTCTTGTATGTCTTCCATTTCCTAATAATTACTCCCACAGTTGATTTCTTCAAACCAAGCTGCTTACCTACTGCAGATTCAGTCTTTCCAGCCTGGTGCAGGTCTACAATTTTGTTTCTGGTGTCCTTTGACAGCTCTTTGGTCTTGGCCATAGTGGAGTTTGGAGTGTGACTGTTTGAGGACAGGTGTCTTTTATACTGATAACAACTTCAAACAGGTGCCATTAATACAGGTAACGAGTGGAGGACAGAGGAGCCTCTTAAAGAAGAAGTTACAGGTCTGTGAGAGCCAGAAATCTTGCTTATTTGTAGGTGACCAAATACTTATTTTCCACCATATTTTGGAAATAAATTAATAAAAAATCCTACAATGTGATTTTCAGGATTTTTTTTTCTCATTTTGTCTGTCTTAGTCTGTCTATGATGAAAATTACAGGCCTCTATCATCTTTTTAAGTGGGAGAACTTGTACAATTGGTGGCTGACTAAATAATTTTTTGCCCCACTGTATGTATGTATGGAGGAAGGGTGGCCACACGCTCTGAGCTTCAAATGGACAAAAATAAAATCAGCGAGAGACCGGTGTAGAAACATGAGGATAAGAAGAGAGAGGGGGGGGCAGAGGTGGGGGTGTAGTTATTTCATTGCATCTTACAGAGAGAGAGGAGGGGACAGACAGACAGGTGTCAGGACGCCACATGAGTTTGAGAAGGTCATTGTAGAAATGAAAACAATATATGCTGTTTGGTCATTTGATATGTCTTTGTTTACTTCCAATAAAACTAATAATATTCTCTCTCTCTCTCTCTCTCTCTCTCTCTCTCTCTCTGGTTACCATAGCAATATGTCAATTACAGAGATTCCAGGTAATTCAGCCCTAATACTGTCTGTTTAGGAGCGGCAGGGGAGAAGAGGGACTAGGAAAATGTGAGGAGGGTAGAGGAGAGGGGGTGTCCAATATTGCCAGTTAAATCCATTTAGCTCTGATGATGCCCTTTCTACCCTGCAGAGACACATGCAGAGAGATAGAGAGGGGGAGAGAGATAGAGAGAGGGGGGGAGAGAGATAGAGAGAGGGAGGGTGAGAGAGAGAGGGAGGGTGAGATAGAGAGGAGGTAGAGGGGGAGTGAGAGAGAGGGAGGGTGAGATAGAGAGGAGGTAGAGGGGGAGTGAGAGAGAGAGGGAGGGTGAGAGAGAGAGAGGAGGTAGAGGGGGAGTGAGAGAGAGAGGGAGGGTGAGAGAGAGAGGGTGAGAGAGAGAGGGAGGGAGAGATAGAGAGGAGGTAGAGGGGGAGTGAGAGAGAGAGGGAGGGTGAGATAGAGGAGGTAGAGAGGGAGGGTGGGATAGAGAGGAGGTAGAGGGGGAGTGAGAGAGAGAGGGAGGGTGAGATAGGGAGAGGGAGGGTGAGAGAGAGGGGGTAGAGGGGGAGTGAGATAGAGAGAGGGAGGGTGGGATAGAGAGGAGGTAGAGAGGGAGTGAGATAGAGGGAGGGAGGGAGAGGGGGAGAGTGAGATAGAGAGGAGGTAGAGGGGGAGAGATAGAGAGGAGGAGGTAGAGGGGGAGAGAGATAGAGGGGGAGTGAGAGAGAGAGGGAGGCTGAGATAGAGAGGAGGTAGAGAGGGAGGGTGGGATAGAGAGGAGGTAGAGGGGGAGTGAGAGAGAGAGGGAGGGTGAGAGAGAGGAGGTAGAGGGGGAGTGAGATAGAGAGAGGGAGGGTGGGATAGAGAGGAGGTAGAGAGGGAGTGAGATAGAGGGAGGGAGAGATAGAGGAGGGAGAGGGGGGAGATATATAGAGAGGAGGAGGTAGAGGGGGAGAGAGATTGAGGGTGGGGAAAGGAGAGGAGGTAGAGGGGGAGAGAGATAGAGAGGAGGTAGAGGGTGGGGGGAGAGAGAGAGAGAGGGGGATAGAGCGGAGGTAGATGGGGATAGAGAGAGGGGGGGATAGAGAGGAGGTAGAGGGTATATAGAGAGGTGGGGTAGAGAGGAGGTAGAGAGAGGGGGGATAGAGAGGAGGTAGGGGGGATAGAGAGAGAGGGGGATAGAGAGGAGGTAGAGGGGATATAGAGGAGGTAGAGGGGGAGAGAGAGGGGGGATAGAGAGGAGGTAGGGGGATATAGAGAGAGGGGGGATAGAGAGGAGGTAGGGGGGATATAGAGAGAGGAGGTAGGGGATAGAGAGAGGGGGGATAGAGAGGAGGTAGAGGGGATAGAGAGAGGGTGATAGAGAGAGAGGGGGATAGAGAGAGAGAGGAATAGAGAGGAGAGAGAGGGGGATAGAGAGAGAGAGGGATAGAGAGGAGGTAGGGGGGATAGAAAGAGAGGGGGATAGAGAGGAGGTAGAGGGGATAGAGAGGAGGTAGGGGGGATAGAGAGGAGGTAGAGGGGATATAGAGGAGGTAGAGGGGATATAGAGGAGGTAGAGGGGGAGGATAGAGAGGAGGTAGGGGGGATATAGAGAGGGGGGATAGAGAGGAGGTAGGGGGATATAGAGAGAAAGGGGGTATATAGAGGGGGAGAGAGAGGGGGATAGAGAGAGGGGGATAGAGAGAGAGGGGGATAGAGAGGAGGTAGAGGGGATATAGAGAGAGGGGGATAGAGAGGAGGTAGAGGGGATATAGAGAGAGGGGGATAGAGAGGAGGTAGAGGGGATATAGAGAGAGGTGGATAGAGAGAAGGTAGGGGGTATATAGAGAGAGGGGGATAGAGAGGAGGTAGGGGGTATATAGAGAGAGGGGATAGAGAGGAGGTAGAGGGGATATAGAGGAGGTAGAGGGGGAAAGAGAGGGGGATAGAGAGGAGGTAGGGGGATAGAGAGGAGGTAGGGGGGATAGAGAGAGAGGGGGATAGAGAGGAGGTAGAGGGGATTGAGGAGGTAGAGGGGGAGAGAGAGGGGGGATAGAGAGGAGGTAGGGGGGAAGAGAGAGGGGGGATAGAAAGGAGGTAGGGGGATATAGAGAGAGGGGGGATAGAGAGAGAGGGGGATAGAAAGGAGGTAGGGGGGATATAGAGAGAGGGGGGATAGAGAGAAGGTAGGGGGGTATATAGAGAGAGGGGGATAGAGAGGAGGTAGAGGGGATAGAGAGGAGGTAGAGGGTATATAGAGAGGGGGGATAGAGAGGAGGTAGGGGGGATAGAGAGGAGGTAGGGGGGATATAGAGAGAGGGGGGGTAGAGAGGAGGTAGGGGGATAGAGGAGGTAGGGGGGATATAGAGAGAGGGGGGATATAGACGAGGTAGGGGGGATATAGAGAGAGGGGGGATAGAGAGGAGGTAGGGGGGATATAGAGAGAGGGGGATAGAGAGGAGGTAGAGGGTATATAGAGAGAGGGGGGATAGAGAGGAGGGTAGAGGGGATAGAGAGGAGGTAGGGGGGATATAGAGAGAGGGGGATAGAGAGGAGGTAGAGGGGATAGAGAGAGAGGGGGGATAGAGAGGAGGTAGAGGGGATAGAGAGGAGGTAGGGGGGATATAGAGAGAGGGGGGATAGAGAGGAGGTAGAAGGAGAGATAGATAGAGTGCTAAATGCAGTTAAACTCCTCATAATTAAATGTTCTTAACAGAAGTAATGAGTCAATATGCATCAGTCTGAGATGTGTCAGGAACCACATTGATCCATTAAATGCATTACAGACTTGTTTAAGGGCACTTGCCATGCCCCTATGGGCCCTGGTCAAAAGTAGTGCACTATACAGGGAATAGGGTGCCATTTGGGATGCAGGTAGGGGGGATAGAGAGGAGGTAGAGGGGATATAGAGGAGGTAGAGGGGGAGGATAGAGAGGAGGTAGGGGGGATATAG